>NW_027468630.1:23941464-23958964 GCF_046254945.1 Alosa pseudoharengus | reverse complement strand
AATCGTGGCGTTTAGATTGTTCTGCACGGAGAGAGCAGACGTGTGAGTTACGTCGCCTCTCAGAGACGACTGCCATTTCGCTTTCTCTTCTCCTGCTCGGAGTTTTTTTTTTTTTTTTTTTTTTTGTTATTTATTGTCCTCCCAAGCAGGTCCAGACCCACAGGAAGTGGAGCGTAAGTGAAACAGGAAGGAGCAAGGGCGGACGGTCTGAACCCTGGCGCGTAAATCAAGCCTCCTTTATGAGGCCGGCCACCCGGGCAGATGAAGTGCTCTTGTTGTGAGAGAAAACAGTGGAGAGGCGCACGTCATAACATTGACACCTCGGCAGGGGTCGGCTCCGAGCCATCCCAAACCCCTGGCCCTGTGCTCAGGCCGGGGGCTCCCAAACTTGTCCCCCCCCCCCCCCCCCCCACATCCATCCACTGCATGGCCAACCCCCAAAACCCTCAACACTCTTTAGCCGCCTGTCTTTCTTCCCCTCTCAATCTCTCTATCTGTCTATCTTTCTCTTCTCTGTCCTCTTCCTTTTTTTCGGTAACCAAGATGCCCAGGTGATGTCCTCCAAAACCCCGCTCTCCAACAATAAACACACATTCTAGGTGGTCCTGTCAGAAGAGGATGTCTCCATTGGAAAAACCAGCCACCACAGCAAGCCCCTTTCCTTCCTACGGCTGAGCCCAGCGCGAGTGCGAGCCCTTTCGTTTGGAGGAGACCCCTATGGAAGAGATGTCCCCTAATTACTTGTGGTTGACACTCTTGAGGATCATACCTTTACAGTCTGGCCGGCCACAGATGCACCACCGCAAGTGCAGAAACGGCTTGGTCCAGTAGGAATACCGAGGCCTATTTTTCACAGGGAGACATATAACAGCTGGCTGACATTAAGGGGAAATCAATTAAATAGCAAGTCACTCATATTGGGAGAGAATGCATAAATGACCTCTATTCATGGAGGAAGTGACCTAAGTGTCTTGGTTGAGAATCACATGGGGGACGAAAAAAACAACAACAACTGTTCTGTGTTTGAGTGGAAACAGTTTGTCGACTTTCATTAGGCGCTCTGCAGAACACAGGTTACGTCTATTCCCAGGGCGAACTGACCAGCAACTACACAAACATGGCGGGCACACTCTATTAATTGACCTTTTCACTGCAGGTTAGGTTTCCCCGTGTGTGCATGAGTCTGTGTGTGTGTGTATGTATGTGTGTGTGTGTATGTGTGTGTGTGCATGAGTGTGTGCGCAAGTGTGTATGTGTGTGTGTATGTTGTTTTTGTGTGTGCTTCAGGGAGGTGGAATGCACTTTTCTTGTTTTCAGGGTGATTTAGTGCCGCCGTGACTGATATAATTGCTAGTGCGAAGAAAGTGTTCACAGGAAGGTGTATGTGTGCGTTTGTGTTTATGTGTGTGTGTGTGTGTATGTAAGTGTGCGTGTGTGTGTGTTTACCTGTGAGTGGGTGACAGAGGCCGTCGCCGGGCCCCTGGCGGAGTTTATTTACATCCACTGGAGCTCACACTCCGCCGCGTCTGTCTCGGACAGCGGCCACGGCCGGGGGGACACGTTCCTAGTGGGCGACGTCATAGCAGCGGCGCGAATGGGAACTGTGTTCTCCGGCAGCTCGCCCTCGTCAGTGGGATTATTCAAATCGAATTAGCGGCGCGTAGAAATACAAGTGAGATCATAGTCAAACGTTGTTCGGATATTGCCGTCGCAAAATCAACACCCTGACTGGAAACAGTTCATCAACTTTAAAGGCACCAGGGGGGTAAAGTGAAGCTTATTCTTAGTGTTGACGTTTAGAATGGGGGAAAAAGAAAAGCAAATACAAATATACGTTTTTGTAATGTTGTGTTTTTTGTTTCTGTCACTGATGTAAGTTGTTTTGTTTTGCATTTGACTAAAAGACTGTATGTGTTGGAGATATTGACAAGTAGCTCTCTCTCTCTCTCTCTCTCTCTGTTGGTGTGTGTGTGTGTGTGTGTGTGTGTGTGTGTGTGTGTGTAGGCCACCCAAGTATATGTTAATGATATCACTCAGTCAGTACAATTAACCAGGTTAGGAAATGTACAATATTTATGCTGTCCTACACGTCAATGTGATATGTATATATGTACTTTTATAAATATATTTGTTCAGGTTCCTTGGAGATTTATATTGGCAAAATGACAATTTATTGAGTTCAGCTATGTAGCAGTAATGATGCTAGTTAAATGTATTTGCACAAAATGTGCAGTATTTTACTTTGGAGAATATTTTTAATTTTATTTTTCCTATAAATAAAAAAACAGTTGTAACTATACATGTACCATGCATAGCTTGTGATTTTTTCTACCACAAGGCATGGTCAGGTCCCCATCTGTATACCGAATGGTCTAGGCATGTTTTATCCGCGCTCAAAAGCCGTGCTTGTGCATGGACTTCGCCACATTTAAATGGAAGGAAGTCGGTATGTCTCTGGATGTATTTACAGAATGTCAGGCTGTTTGACTTGGCATGGCATTGATGAGAATTTACAACAGTCCGAGGTGTCAATCTGCCATCACTTGTCCCATGAAAGGACTTCAAATCATGAATGCATTCATTGGAGTGCAAGAGGTACTTGGTTGTTTGCTAAATTTTGCGTTACCAGAAAAACGTCTTTATATTTTTATTTTATTTATCTTCGTTTTTCAGCAGACATGGGGTATTTAGCTATAGGGAGAGTTCATATATATATATATATATATATATATATTGAGAGAGAGAGAGGGATACAGAAATGAGAGAAAGAAAGCAAGAAAAATTAAACAAAAGGTGATAGGGAGGAAGTTAAGGACAAAGAGAAGGTGAGAGAGGGAAAGAGAAATAGACGTAGGGCTAGTGGAGCTGCCTCCTTAAACCTGACTGGATGTGGAGAAGACAAGATGACAGCATTTGAGCAGCGCTATGGAGGAGCCTCCGTGGTCTCAGACATACTCCGGTTCACCTGCAGGCCTGTGTGCATGACCCCCCACACACACACCACCACCACAGCGCTCATCAGGGCTTATTCCCATCTCTCTCCGTCTCAAAGCTCCTGAGGATTAATGCTCTTGTCTCGACGCTGCAAGGCAAGATGTTACCAGCAGGCAGAATCATAAAATATTTAAGTATCACAAACACACAGATTCCATCCCTGACACATCATGTCAACAGTGTTTAAGGTGTTCCCTCCCTCCCTCCCTCCCTCCACCCTGCAGGTTTGGAAGAAAAACACTCTGTGTTACAAAATACCAGACAGGAGATATGAATACTGCTACTTAAAGATGCAGTATAACTGCCAAGCAGAATAGCACCACCAGTAAGTCTATTTACTCTGTCAGAATATTTAACAAGCAATTTGGAGTAATTAGCCAGGAAGCTGTTTGGCCACATATTTGACTGAAGGAAGATGATAAACACGTGGCAAAAATAGATAAATACGTGACTTGTCAAAGATGTGCAGGCTCCTACCAGCTCACTTGCCCCCAGTCCACCCCATCATCCAAGCTACCCCGCCTCCCGCACTGCTGATCCCCCCCCCCCCTTTACTGGCCCTGCGATTCCCGGAATCATTTCAGCCTGCGAGGGGTTCAGGTGGTAATAGCGAGGGGCACTTTTTGAAAATGGCTCCGTCTGCAGAAACTCTCTCTGTCACGCAGTTCAAAGCAGATGTCCGCCCATGCACCCATGACATCATTTGAGTTTGTTTCCATCACCACGGTAACTCGGCCGACTCCCCCTGCGCCCCCTTCCCTGCCCACTTACCCCCTAGTCCAAATCCTTAATGGAGGTACAGATAGTGGCCCCCTGAAGCAAGGCCAAGCCTACCCCCCTGCCCCTAGGAATCTGCCTCTGTCTCCTTTGGAGAGGTGGGAGAAGTCACACTGAGGAATGCAGTAAGCCTTTCATCCGTCCAAATGCACACTGGTAAATGATATGGGCAATATGTCTGCAGCTATGTGCGGAGCTACTGATCCTCCGAGACACTTGGATACTGTGCAGCTCATTAACTCTGCTACAGTGCCTTCTTCCCTGGTGGCTAGCAAATGCTCAGGGTCAGCGCAGAGAAAAGAAACTAAACTAGACAAATACTCGTCTGCTTGAGCTCAGAGTCCGACCCCGTCCACCACCCCCCACCCCTGCCCACCTCACCCTTTACCTTCCCCATGGGAACTGGCCATCTGTGTGCGGGCATGTTGGGGTGAGTGAAGTGACCATCAGTGTGCGGGCATGTTGGGGTGAGTGAAGTGACCATCAGTGTGAGGCCATGTTGGGGTGAGTGAATTGGGGCAGCGAGACATGTGGTGTATGTCATTACTGCCAAACATCTGTCTGTTAAGAGATCAGCAGGCTGACAGTGCTAAAGTCTCCTGTCCACTCTCCTGCCCCTCAGACCAGTCCTGTCCACTCTAGCCCCTCAGACCAGTCCTGTCCACTCTAGCCCCTTTGAATAACAGAATGGAGAACGGCATATGTACTGTACTTCAACATCAGTGTATTTGCGTGTGTGTGTATACTGTATGTGTGCGTGTGCGCACTGAAGTGTGTGTGTGTGTGTGCGCATGAAGGTGATTTTTCTCTCTCTCTCTCTTTCTATCTCTCTCTCTCTCTCTCTCTCTCTCTCTGTCTAATTCTCTCTCTTGTCTACTGTATTTCTCTGATGCCATCACTGTGACGTACCCAGTGATCCTACGCCCTGTTTCACTATCTCTCTCCCGTCTCCTCTTGGCCAGTGTTCAGATGCGGGCGGCTTAACGAGGAGGATTTACTGCAGGACACAGAGGAACACTGGCTCTCTTTATCGAGATCTGGGGGCTTCGTTCGTTGGCAGAGGTCAGAAGCGTAGCGTGGCCATCCATGTGGAGTACTTCCTCGTGAGCCGTGAGTAGGTTTGACATCATTCAAAACAGGGGCCGGTATTTTTAGCATAATAAACAGGCAAAGTGCAACAAATATTTTCATAGGCAGTCCTTCCACTGCAAACACGGTGACATAGGAGTTTTTAAGTCGTCCGATAAAACGAGAGTGGCTGGGAATGTTTGCAGCCCCCCCCCCCCCCCCCCACCACATGTTTGCGGCCCCCCCCACCAATCTAAATGAGTACAATATGTACAGTTTAAGTGTTAACCCCAGAAATGCAAAACTGTTCACATTACATAACATAAAGTTGCACAAATAGCATAACATGGAGTTGCGCAAATAACACAGCATTTGTTTTAATTTAGCTGTGATGATCTCAACATGGATCATTTCTTCATAGTTTGCCGAACATTGGCCAGCATTCTCTTTATTTGATTTTGAGTGTGCAAGAGTTTACTTTATTTTTCTATTTGTGTAAACATTGAGTAAACTTGAAGTGTCACGCCAAACAATCTGCTTTATTAAACCCTTGCTTCTTCCCCCCTGTAGGCCTGAGGAGAAGGCCCTGTCCCACAGATTAGAAGTGATCCTAATTGCCTCTCTGGTTTTGCTAAGCGTTTATTGAATAGCATGTGATTATCCCTGGAGGCCGTGTGTGTGTGTGTGTGTGTGTTGTTCTGCACGCTCTTTGATTCCCCAGGCCCTAGCCAGCACGTGTGTGTATGTGTGTGTGTGTGTGTGTGTGTGTGTGTCTGTGTGTGTGTGCACGCAGCTCACAACATCTGCAGGGCATTAAGCTTAATAAGCACACGCTGGCTCACCCGCCCACTGGCCCACTTCACCCCTCAGCATCTCTGTGGATAACCCCAGCTGCCCCGATGCCCCAGAGGACCGGTCGCCACCACCGTGCCCTGGTCAGTCAGGACGGCTTTGGCCGCGACACACGCTATTACAGTGCCACTTACTCATCCACAAAGCGCTTCTCTCCAGGGTGACTTACAGTGAGAGTATGGTTCGCATTTTATTTTACGAGTGTGTGTGCGCCCGTGGGAATCGAACCCATGACCTTGGTGGTTGTTAGCACCTTGTTCTACATGCTTCAGGGAACGTGGTTCAGGTGGCAGGTGAGATCAGTGTCCTGTCTGCCACCTGTGACCTGATAACTGCATGGTGACATGGTGGATAGATAGGAAGACTAGGAGGTCAGATAAGGCCCACAGATGGACATTTCTTCTACTGGGCGATCAGTGATGGTAAGACTGGTCTGCAGGAGAGATGGGATGAACAGAAAGAAGAGAGAGAGAGAGAGAGAGAGAGAGAGAGAGAGAGAGAGAGAGAGAGAGAGAGAGAGAGAGAGAGAGAGAGAGAGAGAGAGAGAGAGAGAGAGAGAGAGAGAGAGAGAGAGAGAGAGAGAGAGAGAGAGAGAGAGAGAGAGCATTTAGTGTAGGGAGGGTGGAGAAATATCTCCGGTGTTTAGAGAAAAATTTACTTGTTGCTGACTTAGCAGGCGGCCTGCACGGCGTGTTTGTTTTTTTCATTTATTTAAACGTTTATTCCATCACATGGGTATTTTTCAACATAGCTAATAAAATTAATTCATTAATGTGTCAAAATTATCCTGTTTTCACATGTGGTGTCAATGTGAATGTGTGTGAGAGAGGTGGGCGAGGTGTGTGTGTGTGTGTGTGTGTGTGTGTGAGAGAGAGAGAGAGAGAGAGAGAGAGAGAGAGAGAGAGGAAGAAGAGAGAGAGAGAAGAGTAGGTGCTTGTGAATGCTTGCCTTCTTTCAAAGAGTAAAAGAGAGAGAGTGCCCTCTACTGGTCAAATGCTTACTCTTGCTTCAAACAAAGCCACTTTCAGATTCAGCACCACCACTAAGACAAACACAATGGTTGTTCATGTAAAAAGCAGCATCACCCGATTATTTATTCAATTCCATACCATGATCATGAGGACATTTTTTTCTATTGTTTCAATCAGCCTTCCAAGATCATGTTTTGTACAGAGATGATGGCTTTGTCCTTTGCTACAGTGTCAGACAATTTTCATATCCATTACAGTAACATTATTATACAGTAACAATATCCATTACAGTAACATTATTATACAACTAAAGACAATATATTATTAGTGTAAGATAGGACTTTTATATTTAAACAACCACAACCTTCACACTAAAATAGCAAATTGTTACTGTGCTTGTAGTTATTGTTACTCATTCTATTTCTGTGCAAATTATATAAATGCACTGTAACAAGGGCTTTAAATTGTTAAAATATTTAAAATTACGGTAATAAGATTTTTTTATGTTAGATTGAATATCAATACACATTTTAGTGTGGCGCAATTTAGGCATAATAATTATGGCAATATAAAAAGCTCAATGGTATAATTCATTACAAAATATACTAGATGTAATTCTAATTTAATTTTTAATTGTCAGTTTTAAAAAGTTAGTTTTGTAGTGGCAGCATGAGCGAGAGTGTGTAATGCATGTGTCCGTAATGGAGCCCATCTGTCCAAATGAACGCGGGCGCTCAGGCAGAGCTCCTTAACATCGCAGCGGTGCGGTGCTGTTCCGCCGGTGTCAGGAGACAGTGCCGCTCCACAGGTACTGCTGGGCTGTGTGGGTGATCGGCTTGTTTACCGCGGGACGCCGGCGACCTCTGCGTCCGGCACAGCGAGCTGCCCTTAACAAGCCATGTGGTACACGTTTTACACATTCTTTAACTTGTGGTGTCGGGTTACGCCACGCTTGTTCTCACTTCACACACTCGCCTGCGCTGAGGGCCCGGCCTTTTGGGCTCTCGCTGGGTTGTGTGCATGCAAACAGATGTGCGCACAAGTGATGGCACGGGCACGCACACACACACACACACACACACGCACACATATACACACACACACACACACACACACACACACACACACACACCGGTGTTTTCCCTTAAAAACCCATGTGCTAAGAAAATTTCTAGTGTCAAGACTTTTTTTCACCATTGTATTATCTTAGGTAATCCTTGCATAAAATAAAAAAAGTACTCTCAATGTATTATAAAGTTCTTCATAAGTTCAAAGGTTCAAAAGTTGTAGCGTTCTTATAGATTATTTTTGCAGATTTGTTACATTAATGAAGGATGACCTCATCAGGATTGTGTCCTTTCACGCAGTCTCTGAATAGGATCCTACTCCAGCTCTGTAGAAACAGGCCAAACTCGCAAAGATAACATTTACTCTAATGTTGCAGAAATTCTGCTGTGTTCGACAAACTTCAGCCCGAGCTTATTTTCCAGTTCACTGTCCCCTAAGAGAGGGGAAAAGCACCCGTCTGAAATGGAGCAAAATATGACTTCACCAAATGGCTTTAAGTGGCCTTAGCAACCAGGCCCCACAGCCACATCCTCAATGTGCTGCTCCACAGCATGCGGAGGTCTGCTCTGCCCGTACCCTCTGATGGAGCGCAACACACATACGTCTCCAACACACACCCTTTTGAACACATTCTACCTGTTTATGTGTACACTCCTGTATTGAGATTTGGCACACCCTTTTGTCTGAAGAGGTTTACCAAAAATTACTATAGAGATTTTAGTGATAGTTGAACTATTCCATTGATTTGTGAGTTTACTATTAAGCATCGGTAACAAGTCTTAATTTGGAATAATAAATGTAAAAAAAAAATATGTTTTCAAATTGGAATATGTGTTTTTATGTTAATAAATATAGGTTATAGGTTAGGTTATATATGCTGTGTTATATTTCTTTCAAACTCATTCAAGCTATGTCACATAATATTATTTGATGCAGGAAAACACATTAGGTAAATTTAAAGCAGTCAAAGTTAGTTTTCTTGAACTTGCCAGGTTGCTGATGTAATTCTGAAAGCTGTTTTTGATCTTAAACTCAAACTGGTTTACAGCTCTTTTGATGCAAGGTATTTTCAGGACTGAATAGAAAATATGAGATGAGCATACGGAATGGAAACTATTTTACACGAGCGGTATAGCCTGTAAACTACACCACTTAGCTCTATATTAGAGGTAAAATCCATTTTTGGATGGCTTTCTCTTTGAAATGACTCCCGTGTCCACTGGAGATTAATAGACATATGACTTGTAGGCTGTTTTTCTTTGGGATGCATCATTACGATCTGGTGAATCTGTCAGCAGCCCAATCCATGTGCACTGGTCCCCAAGTTGGCTGTGGACAAGTATGTGTGTGCTTGAGTGTGTGTGTATGTGTGGGGAGAAACAGAGAGAAAGTGAGTGAGTGAGTGAATGAGTGAGTGAGTGAGTATGCTTGTTTGTGTGTGTGTGTGTGTGTGTACAGTATGAGAGAAAGAGAGAGAGGGAGAGACAGAGAGTCGTGTCTTGTGTGTTTGTATGTGTGTGTGTGTGTGTTTGTGTGTGTGTGTGCTGAGTGAAATTGACTGAGTACAGGGTTAGCAGCGAAGGTTGCATGTGCGTTATGTAAGTCCACGGGGGGGCTGGGCTAGGGAGACACAAGTGCAAATTACTGCACTGGAAAAAAAAGAGGATATTTACTGAACTGGCCAATAAGGAGCAATGCAGAGGGGAAGTCTTTAGCCAGCAGTATAATTCAGTCTCTAACATGAGCTCCACCAACAGCTTAAGAAATACACACATGGTCATTCAAGCCTTAAGTATGCATGCTTCAGTAAAGTATTCTTCCTTAAGTACATATTGAGCATTATAGTGTTCTAACTGTGGATCTGCTGTATGGACAGACGTAAATAAATATACATTAAGACTAATGCAAGTGCTTGTGAGATGAGGTGAAATCCAACTTCCCAGGCCGTCCATAACCCTCCTGCTGCCGTGGCAGTGCTTAAGAGCGGCCGTTGGGAGCCCCTTGGCTCTCTGAATCAGACGGATCTGCTTTCGCTCCAGGTAACAGAGCACCTTTTGAGCGGGTCAGAAGGCGGGGTGGGGAGGAGAGGACCTGAGCCAGGTCGGAGCGCTTCAGAACGATACCCCATGGGCCGCCGTCACATCCATCTTGTCAAGGGGCATAAACAGGGAGCTGTGTTTGGCCGCCTCTGATCAGAGGGCCCTGTCAGTGATGGGCCACGATGGGAATGAGTGGATGATGTGGAGGAGAAGAGGCAGAACTCATAACACCACTCAGACCTGGCCCAGAGAAAGAGGGGGAGAGAGAGAAGGAAAGAGGAAGGAGAGAGATGGAGAGGGGGAGAGAGGGAAGGAGGGAGACAGAGAGGGAAGGAAAGAGGAAGGAGAGAGAGAGAGGGAAGAAGAGAGGGAAAGGGAGATGCAGGGGCAGCTGTGCATTGAACAGCAGCAGTGTATGGGTCAGGCTGGCTGGCTCCTGAATCCTACATGGGCCAATGAGCCATAGGATCACTCCCAACAGGGGATCAGAGAGAGAGAGAGGGGGGGGGGGGTGAGTGAGAGAGAGAGAGAGAGGAACTGAAAGGATAAGCAGGAGATGGAAATAGAGTGAGAGGACAGAGAGGGGGCCATTGAGTGAATGAAAGAGAGAGGTAGAGAGAGAGAGAGGTAGAAAGAGACAGAGAGAGAGAGGTGTAGGGAGAGAGAGTGTGGTTGTTGCCTGGAGCTGGTGCCTCTGACAGCATCCAGACCCCAATCCGGAGCCACATCCAACACGGCCTTAATGAGGACAGGACACACAGGACTCAGTATGCTGCCCAAAGGCCACAGGCCAAACTGCTGCACTCACTTCCCTCTGTGTGTGTGTGTGTGTGTGTGTGTTTTTGTCATGTGTAGTGTATGTGTGTGTACGTGTGTGGGCGTGCTTGTCTGGATATATCCACTGCTGAGCTGAGTACATATTGCACAACAGTGTTTCTACATGTGTGTGTTTGAAAAACACATACAAATGTGTGTGTGCGTGTGTCTGTGCTTGTGTTTGCATGTGTGTGTGTGCAGGTCCCTATGAGGGCCAATGAGTACCTTCAGTTACCATATGTTACTGTGCACGCGTGCGCGCGCGCGCGTGTGTGTGTGTGTAATATATCCGCGATCTCTCGGTTGATTTACAGTGGAGCAGGGCAGGCGGTGCTAGCCATGAGGGAGCAGGGCCAGTGTGCTTGGTTACCCACTAAGTGCTCCAGTGCAAACGCTCTGCTTTCCTTGCAGCTTTGGCTGTAATTACAGCTGCCAATCACCGGCGCAGGGGCCCGAGCGGCCCCCGTCTCCACACTAATTAACGACGAAATAAAATCGCTCATAAAAATAACATGATCAAGGGACGTTTCATTAGATGTGTGCGCACGCGTTGTTGAGTGTGTGTGTCTGTGTGTGTGTGTGTGTGTGTGTCTTTGTGTCTGTGTGTGTGTGTGCTAATGTGTGAGCACACGAGTGCACGGGCATACAGGGCCATGTTATTCCTGATGAACTTAACGTAGCACACTCTCCGTCGTCGTTCTGTTTTCTCCCTTTCTCTCTGCCCTCATTCTCTGCGTTCGCTGTCGTCCAAGAGAGACATCTTTAATTTGTTTGGATTCTGTGGACTAGGAGGGATATTATATCTATATTTAACTAGACAGCATTTCTTCTTGGACGAGTCAGCCGATCTGCGATTGTTTGTTCAGGTGCTTGTACTTGGGACGATGGTTAGCCACAACCTTGGTGGTTTCCATGAGAGACGCAGAGCGCTGCGCAGCAGCTGAAGATGCTGGGAGGCTGCCGTGGTTTTCCCGTAAAGTGTTAATGTCCACCTTACGGTGATTTTCCTGTAAAGTATTAATGTCCGTGTTACGGTGATTTTCCCGTAAAGTGTTAATGTCCACGTTACGGTGATTTTCCCGTAAAGTGTTAATGTCCGCATTATGGTGATTTCCCTGTAAAGTGTTAATGTCTGCGTTACGGTGATTTTCCTGTAAAGTGTTAATGTCTGCGTTACGGTGATTTTCCTGTAAAGTGTTAATGTCTGCGTTATGGTGATGAGGGAGGACTGATGTAGCTCCAGTTGTTGCTGGCAGAGACGCATGTGTCAAAGAGGGTCGCAGATGCCGGTTCCCACGGCAGCGGTTCTTATGGTCACTGTGAGTGGGTGACTAATGGTATTACGTCGACAGTGGCACAAGGGTTTCATGGCATCAGTCACGGTCAAGCATCGCTGCCTCACAATAAAACGACGAGGCTCTGCTTGTTATAGACTTGCTGACCTTCATTTGCTGTGTACTCTCTGTCTAGTCGTCTGGTTGGATGGGGTGTCTGTCTGGTTTTGATAATGATGATGTGCCTGATGAATGTGAACATGACACTGACAAGCTGTTTACTGTCCTCTAACGTGATGAAATTGTTGGAATATAAATCATATATTAAATATTTTACAAATGAGTGTAGACTTTTTGCCATTAAGCATCTGGCTTTTTTATTTAAACCGAATCATACTACTACATGACCTTCTGTAAACAATGGAAAATAAAACTGGTTGGAGCCCAGGTCAGCAGGTAGGCTTCCTTATCAGTACTAAGGAAGCCTACCTGCTGACCTGGGCTGGAAACAGAATCACCGGAAACCTTTAGAAAAGGTGATCCATCATTCCCTTAATGTCCCTGTTAGATGTTCAGCTCTCACAATCTGTAAGGAGCACTCCAAACCAACAAAGAGACCCGCTGTAAACATGGCTCCCACCGCACCCAGAGCACTGCACCCCCCCCCCGCACCCACCCCAAACCAGCAGAGGAAAAACATTACCGCTCCCAAAGAAGCAAGATAGCATGACGAGACACACACACACACACACACACGCACACACACACACACGCACACACACACACACACACACACGCACACACACGCACACACACACACACACACACACACACACAGAGGGAGAGTGAATGCCACTCTTGTAGCTGTTTGTCTTTTTCGAGGCCCCCTATTATGTGTGTGTGTTTTTCCCTCTGTATGACTGCATGGGGGAAATATCAAAATAAACAGGATTGGAGGGGTTACAGGCAACTCTCTCTCTCTCTCTCTCTCTGGGACTCGGGGAATGTTTAGTGAAACCAACCTGTGTAGTGTCAGACACCCTCTTAAGGGAGAGGAAAAAGGATGAGTGGAATGGTAAGAGAGAGAGAGAGAGAGAGCAGAAAGATAGCGAGGGGAGATAAAGAGATGTTTGAAAAATCACAGGACGATGGGGATGAGAAGCTGAAAAAACACAGGGGGAAAGGACAGAGAGAGAGAGAGAGAGAGAAAAAGAGAGAGAGATGGGATAGGATGGGCATGGATTGCCTGTTGAGGTTATGTCAGACGAGACAGTGATCAGAGGACATTCATAGAGGACACAAAGGAGTCAGGTGGACAAACAAGTCTAATAATGACAGACATGAGATGACAGATGGCCCAAAAGTATGCTGAACAAATAAAGCAATACGGAGATGAATATGAAGGAGGAAGAATAAGAGGAAAAAAGAGATGAAAGAGACTAAGGAAGTGGGAAATGAGAGAGTGAAGCTACAAAAGGAGAACTATGACAGGAAGTGAAAGAGATGGAGAGGAGACAGAGAGAAAGACCGACAGAGATAGAGAGAGAGAATGGCAGAGAGGAGAGTGGGACAGAGAGAGAGAGATAGAGAGAGAGAGAATGGCAGAGAGGAGAGTGGGACAGAGAGAGAGAGGGAGATAGAGAGAATGCAGAGAGGAGAGTGGGACACAGAGAGAGAGAGAACATAAGGAGGAGGAGAGGAGGTGGCTTGGTGTTTGTACAGCTGATCCCAAGCTGAGGAAGTGCAGATGCCTCTCTCACACACTCCATTAGAGCCTAAGCTGCACGGTGTGCTGCACTCAACACATAAACAAGCCTCTGGACCAGGCTGGAACAGCCCCGACACACACCACACCACAACCAAGAGGAGGAGATGGAGGAGGAGGAGGGGGAGGAAGAGGAGGAGGAGGAGGAGGAGGGGAAGGAGGAGGGAGAGGAGAAAGTGGAGGGAGAGGAGGGAGAGGAGGTGGAGGGAGAGGAGGAGAAGGAGGTAGAAGGAGGAGGAGGGGGAGGAGGAGGAGGTGGAGGAGATGGAGGGAGAGGAGGGGGGTCAAGGAGGAGGTGGAAGAGGGGGAAGAGGTGGAGGGAGAGGGAGAGGAAGAGGAGGAGGTGGAGGGAGAGGCCCATTCAGCCCCTTCAGCCACACAACATCTGCACAATTCACAGCCACACAATAAACACAGAGGAGCAAAGAGAAGAGGAGAGGTGACGAAGAGGAGCGGAGGAGGAGGGGGGTGAGGAGTAGAGAGGGAGAGAAGAGAGTCGAGTACATGGGATGGATGGAGAGGAGAGAATAATAATAATAATAATAATAATAATAATAATAATAATAATAATACAGTCAAATTGACAAAGTTAAGCAAAGTTTTCCATTCAAAATGTTTATGTTTAGGAAGGAGGATGAATTGGAACTAAAATATTGCTGACTGGCCTGTTTTCATAACTAGATGTACCGCAGAGCGGTACAAAATATGACCGCCGCCCAGTCCAGCAAATTTTTTCCACAAAAAAAAATCACGCTGAAAGGCCTATATGATTCTAACTGTCTCACTAAATTGCATTATCCACACTCAATTCTCACTGGTATCTGCTAGACAACAAGTACCAAAACATGATTAGTTCATAGATTTCACATGTAAAATTCATTTTATACAACCCCACCTCCATCTTGCCTGTTCATAATTCTGAGAAATTCTTGATTGTTTGTGTTATGTTTATGTTATGTGTGGGTGTGTGTGTGTGTGAGTGTGTGTGTGTGTGTGGGTGTGTGTGTGTGTGTGTGCGTGCTTGTGTGTGTGCCTGCGTATGTGCCTGTGCATGCAAGCGTACATATGTCTACTGTGTGAGTATGTCATACGTATGATTACTGTGAATGTATGTGTGTGTGTGTGTGTATCTGTTTGTGCACATGTGTGCACATGAAATGGGTTAACGTGACCCCTGGAGGCAAACATATGGAAAAAAATGGTCATCCTAGGCCCTACAGTTCTCAAGATATTCACAGAGAACTGTGTCTGCCCTATCCTCTTTTCGGGGGGTCCAGTCCAGCGGGGGGGCTACAGATCAAAACGAAAAATGACGGTTCCATGCTATCCATGTGGGGGTACATGCCCACCAAGTTTTGTGTACCCCGGTCTTTCAGTGTCCCGGGAATCCTTGTTGGTGTACGTCACTAAATGTACACATAAATTATTTTATTGTAAGGCCCCCCATGAACGAAGAACCCCTCCTAGGCCCTACGGTTCTCGAGATATTCACAGAAAACTGTCTCCGGCCACCTACAGGCCAGTTGGTGTATAGTAACATAAATTAATTTATTGTGTGGCCCCCCATTAACGGAATTCCACAAAACTTGGCGTGCATACAGAGGGTGTCATAATGATCCTACACTTCCAATTTCGTGCAGTTTTGACTATGTTAGGTCACAGATACCTTCAATTACAACACCTCATTTTTACTACAACTACTACAACATTTTTTGTGTTTAACTAGGTGGCGCTATACATGAAATGAGTGGTTATGGAATGGGTTGACATGGCCCTTTGAGATCAACATACAAAAAAAAAATGGTCCTCCTAAACCCTACAGTTTTCGAGATATTCACAGAAAACTGTGTCTGCCCTACCCTCCTTTCGGGGGGTCCAGTCCAGCGGGGGGGCTACAGATCAAAAACGAAAAACGATGGTTCCATGCTATCCATGTGGGGTTACATGCCCACCAAGTTTCGTGGAATCGTGGATTTCGGGAATCATTGATGGAAATTTGGGCATGCGAAAAAAAAAAAAAAAAAAGAAAAAATCTGACTAAACCTATATGACCGCCGCTTCGCTGCGCAGCGGCCATAATAATGTTCTATCATATCACATGTCTTATATTTATCTGCATCATTCATTGTAAATATAATCTCCACACTCCACTTCCTATATGTTTCAACACAGAGAGCATTGGGCATTATGGTTCATGTGCATGTGTATTGCAGGCTGGAGCCGATCTGTTGTTTTCTCTCTTTGTTCCATGCTGGTTTGTGAAGGTCCTAGAGTATAATGCCTGGCACAAGCTGCTGTGTTGACAAAGGGGAGAACAATAACAGCCTGGAGTGAGAGGACAGGCATGACACTGACCTTCAGAGCCGCGCGCGATTGGCCATGAGTCCCAGAAAAACACATGGGAGAAAAAGGGAGAAAAAGCAGACAGGCATATACACACATACAGAGGAGGGATGGAGGGTGAGAGAGAGAGAGAGAGAGAGAGAGAGAGAGAGAGTGATAAGTCTGTATGTCATCGGGAAAGTATTCGCTGGAGTGAGTTTCAGCGTTGCACAAGCATCTTCTGTGAACAGTGGCAATAGATCGTGAAAGACGCATCCATCATCCTCCTGACACCTAAACACATGCACACACACACACACACGCACGCACGCACGCACGCACACACACACACACACACACACACACACACACACACACACACACACACACACACACACACACACACCAACACCTCACCCCCCCTCCTCCTTCCACACACACAGACGTTCAGGAACGGCCTTCAGGAACACTTGACAGTGCTGCAGACCATGTGTGGCCCATCACTACGGAACAAAAGCTGTTCAACTTCTCCTATCCAAACAAACAGGCTTCGACACTGTATCAACGCCAGCCACGGAGAGCTGCTCTGCTCTTATCAGCGATCTGCCAGCCTCATCAGAGTGGGCTCCACCACTCTCATCTCATGCGCTGGCCCCCGTGCTGCCGCCTGGCTTTCATTAGACACCGACGGACTCAGGCCGGCTTGATGCTACGTGACAA
Source organism: Alosa pseudoharengus (assembly GCF_046254945.1). Lineage (NCBI taxonomy): Eukaryota > Metazoa > Chordata > Actinopteri > Clupeiformes > Clupeidae > Alosa > Alosa pseudoharengus. The sequence goes on along the minus strand of NW_027468630.1, from coordinate 23,942,298 downwards.
ATCTGCTACTTGTTGTCAAAGGACAAGGCAGTGGCTGACCTCGCTAACTCTCCTCCTGCCAGAGGGGCTTTGATGTTTAATCCTCTCTACACGAGCAGACGTTGCTGCCTTGTGGTTGTTTTCTCTCTCTCTCTCTCTCTCTCACTCCCTCTCTCTCTCTCTTCTTCGTATAGAAGTCTTGCTCCGACATCCCACTTTGTTTTGGGGAGCTAATTGATGTGGGGGATTGATCTGTCCGGCAGTTTCCCTCCTCCAGCACAATCATGATGGCGTCCAAAATCTCCCTCATCTGGATGGAGACAGGGATTCCATGCCGAGATAGAGTCAGATCATAACAAGAGAAAATTCCATTCCTCATGTTGATATTTTGATTTGCTGAATTCACAGCAAGAACATGAAGCCGTCATCAACATACCAAGGCTAAAAACTTTATGATTCCAAGGCTAAAACGTTATAATAATGCCTTTGGGTTTTGAAGCAGCTAGGTCTATGTTGTGTCTATCTTGGAATGAACAAATAAGCTTCTGAAAAGTAGAATCATAAAATACAGCTTTAGCTCCATTCTAGTGAAGTTGCATTCCTCAGGCTGACAATAGGCGGGATGGCTCTCCACAGCAGGCACAGTTCATTACCCTTCTGTCTCCCTCTCTCTCTCCCTCTCTCTTCCTCTCTCTCTCCCTCTCTCTTCCCCCCTCTTTCCCGCCCCCTCTCTCACCCTCTCTCTCTTTCTCTCTCTCTCTCCCTCTCTATATCTTGCTTTCTTATTCTGTCTGTCTCTCCCCTTGGTCTGGCCTCAACTCTATTTGGCCCTAGTCCGGCTTCGGGCCACCCAAG
>NW_027468630.1:23876464-23928964 GCF_046254945.1 Alosa pseudoharengus | reverse complement strand
CGTGCAGACTCCCAAAGGAAACCCTAAATGTTAGTTGAACTTGCACAGGAAACCCTAAAGGTGAGTTGAACTTGTTTGCATTGGATTTCAATGTGACTTAATGAAAAATGGTATTTGAGTTGTGCGTTGCAAGTTTAATGCCTCCAGACATTGAACTCTTGTCATGAAATGTCAGAGTCACACATTGTCAGCCCAGAACGTGGAATGCCTCTCCATCACTTGTGCAGAGAGCCAGAGACCCTGACATGCTGGCGCGTATCTCTGCTTCCTGAACTCGGCGTTGCCGTGTCAACCTCCTCTTTCTTACCGTGCCAGGAACACCACTCCGGGCTGACTGTTTGTCTGTTAAATCAGGCAGTTTATCTGGCGCGGGCGTGGGGTACGTGGGACAGGAAAAGGTAGCCCGCAGGACTGGAGAGACTTTTGATGGATCGCTCGACTTCCCCCTTCAGAGCCGGCGGTGATGAATGGCGCGGCACTCTGCAAAAACACAGCAGCTGCATGGTGAGATAAGCGGCCAACACAAAGAGCAGGCGACCCACTGTACTGTACTAATTAACCTCGGCTGCTCTCACGCACTCTGGGGAGGAACGACGAGCCCCTGGCTTCTCTCGCTTTTTTGCCCTCTTCTTACCCTTTTTCACTCAAGCACACAATGAGCCTGCGACTGTCTCACGCACAGTCATTTAGCATCACTGTGGGGGCTGTGCTGTGTTTGGTGATCTGGATTTACTAGAGATAGAGAGAGAGAGAGAGAGAGAGAGAGAGAGAGAGAGAGAGAGAGAGAGATGAGCACTGAGGAGAGTTTTCTTCAAAGGATAACTTGTTGAAAGTTGAACATATTTGTACCAAAGAACTAAGGCTTGTTCACAGTTGGCTTATGATGCAACACACCAAAAGTTCTCTAGAACATGGGTAAGAATTGGTATGGCACTGACAGGGTTATTAGTTTATTTTTGTGTGTCTTCATTTCTACCATTTTGATAATACAATATGACACAATACAAAATTTGAAGACCTCTATAGGGTGATAGGCCTATACAGTATACCTCAACTTATAGAGTATACAAGCTACTCTGGGAAGACATCCAGTTATATTTCACAATGCATAGTTGCAGCCCAACCAGGTCAAAGATGCCATATGTGCATTAGCGATTGTTTTATGTCTCTGACTTTAAGAGCACAGAGTGTCTCAGATTTACAGATGTGCTGTGAATGAAGGGGAATGAGCATGACAGCCAGACCCAAGCCAACAGAGCATTTCTGAGGATCACGCAAGAAATATGCAGATCAATTATAAGACGGCTTTTATGGACTGTCAGACTCCTGAGTCCAGATCGGTTGGCTTTGACAAGGCCAAGAGTTCAGGGAACCATAGAAATTGCGTGCTGACATATAATGTAACCAAGGTAAGATCACACACACACACACGGACGCACACACACACACATACAAGCACACACACCGTGTTTTACAGTCTACATTCTCCCCACCACACAGTAAATTTACAGTAAATGCACTAACAAGTAGTAAGTGGGTAGAGTGTGTGTCAGTACAAATGTGCACAATAGTTTTTCACTCATCCCAGAACCATTGAACCAGACTTTTGTCTGCAAATAGGTCTTTCAAAATGAATCTTACTCCACAGTAGCAGACAAGCATGACTCTTAATATGTTATTGATTAATAATCGTTGGCATGGCCTTGTCACTGTAACTCTATGCTTAGACTGTCACTATATTCTGTCCATGTATGTTGAGATGGACACAGCATGCTACTTGTTTTTACGCTCCTCTTGTTTACTCGTTGTTTCAGTATAGCTACTGAAAGAGATTGCTTTGATCTGTCTGATTTAGAAGTATAGATTAAACCCATTTCTAAATCACTGCAGAGTAATGGGCTTTGGCATACAGGCTGTGGGCGAAGTAGACGAGAAAAACAAATGTCTGTTCTGCAAATGTGCTTGGTTTAATTGTAGTGGTACGAAATGAAACTCCCTTTGGTGGTTTGGATTGGAAACATGTGCTGAAGTGTTTCACGGCACTGATGTAAGAATTCCATTTCGGAGGCTCTCCTGCCCCCTCTCGCTCGCTGCACAAACAGAGCACGCCCACGTCCTCCATCACCGTCCACTCCCACTGCCCGACACGCCAGGGCAGCACAGAGGCAGGCAGCCCGGGAGATGTGTGGTACACAGTACGTCAGAGCGTGGCTGCTAATGTTCACAGCAGCACTGTGTGTATGTGTACAGTACAGCAGTATGTGTGTGAGTGTGTGTGTGCATCTGTGTGTGTGTGTGTGTGTGTGTGTGTGTGTGTGTGTGAGAGAGAGAGAGAGAGAGAGAGAGAGAGATATTTAACATGTTATAGCAAGTGCAGTTTCCCAAAGTTTATGGTGTTAATGTAGGAAAAAACACATGCTGTTATTTGAACTCTAAGGCTTTCTTTCGCCGTATATTCTTATTGTTGCCAGATGTGAATGCTCTCTGAAATACATGCACCGTTTTGTGGATGTATGAAATACTAGGAGGCCCGCCAGGGGGTCTTATGAGGAAATATGTTATAGCATGTGCGAGCACATCCACCAAGCTATGGTAAAATACTGGGGCCGCCCTTGAAAAAGATGATTAAATTAAGTCGGAAAAAAAAATGAAATCATATCAGCAACAATAAAACATGGGTGATTTACGTTTGCCAGATCCCGTCTAAAATATCACAGCGGCTGGGTAATTTGAACAAATGCTGAACTTTGAGTCTAGCACCATAACTCCTAATTAGAAACATCTGTGCAGTTGGCAGGGAGGGGATGAGCGAGCTGCACTTTGCAGGCTTAAATCAGGCCTGCCCTGTCAGGTGCACGAAATCCCTGTCATGACCGGCAAATGTCCTGCACGATTTGATATCTAATTTACGGGCTGTAAATCTCATTTCCCCTCATGGAATGGCTGGAGTCAACATCATTGTGTGATCTGCAAAACATTCGTAAAGCATGACTCATATCATGAGTGTGCAGGAGTACTCAAACTGTGACCAATAGGAGACTTTTTATCATAGCACACCATTTTGAAGCCAATTCTATGTAAATGCACTTGAATTGATTTTTTCCACATAATGTTCCTTTCTATGAATTTCTCTACAAGGAAATACCATTTTCCTTTTCTTGTTTTTTTTGTGTTTGCCACAATAAGTATTCCTCAGGGGTTATTTAGTTCAGAGTTCATTGATTACTCTTGAGAATCAAACCAAGGTAATCATGTCATTGCAGGCCCGGAAAAATATTGACATTTGTCACGTTAATCTATCTTCTCTTAAAGTTGGCTACACACGTTCGCATTCTATGCCTAACACCGCAGCCTCTGCATGGGTTGTTCTCCCCTCCCAAGAAAAGTTAACTGGTTGGATCCATATAGCCTGTCTTTCCAGGGATGGATTACTGCACGGGTCTACCGGGCCCAGGCCCAGGGGCCCAAGGGGTCAGGGGGACCTGAAGCCCAAGCCTTTCCATGGAATCATTGCCTCAATATCAACAAATCAGGATGTAGGCTATGAATCTGATTGAATTTAGTATTGGCCATCCCCAAAATGCACCAGAATGCAGGAAATCACATTAAACAAATTAAAAATGTTCCCCCCCCCCCCACTCCCACAAATACGAAAAGTATTGGAAGAAAATGCTGCCAAATGTGCCAAACTTCCATTTTTTTTTTAAGAGGACAGACATAAGTGGCAATTGGTAAAGAGAGATAACCATGATTATAACGACGTAATTGGGCTAATAACCTACTGGATGTTGTAGCGTTGTCAACCTATTCGCAAGTAACATATTAAATGAATTAAAATATTAGCCTTTTTGTATCATCCAATATGGCGATTCATAGACTTTGCAAATATTATGCAAATATTGATAACACAACTCAAGCTTGATCTGTGTATAGCCTAGGCATAAAAACAAAAGTAGCCTCTGAGCAGCAGATCAGCCAGTCCCCCGCTGAAAATGATGAGCCCGAAATTAGCTATGACTACAGGGACAAGTAGAAAGGATAATAGAGTTAACCATATGAATTAAAGTTATTATGACCGCTGCGCAGCGAAGCGGCGGTCATATAGGTTTAGTCAGATTTTTTTTTTGTTTGTTTTCTTTTTCGCATGCCCAAATTTGAGTCCCGGGACACTGAAAGACCGGGGTACACGAAACTTGGTGGGCATGTAACCCCACATGGATAGCATGGAACCATCATTTTTCGTTTTGATCTGTAGCCCCCCCGCTGGACTGGATCCCCCGAAAGGAGGGTAGGGCAGACACAGTTTTCTGTGAATATCTCGAAAACCGTAGGGTTTAGGAGGACCATTTTTTTTGTATGTTGATCTCAAGGGGCCATGTCAACCCATTCCATAACCACTCATTTCATGTATAGCGCCACCTAGTTAAACACAAAAAAGTAAAAATGAGGTGTTGTAATTGAAGGTATCTGTGACCTAACATAGTCAAAACTGCACGAAATTGGAAGGGTATGATCATTATGACACCCTCTGTATGCACGCCAAATTTTGTGGAATTCCGTTCATGGGGGGCCACACAATAAATTAATTTATGTTACTATACACCAACTGGCCTGTAGGTGGCCGGAGACAGTTTTCTGTGAATATCTCGAGAACCGTAGGGCCTAGGAGGTCCACCTTTTTTATGTATGTTGGTCTTAAGGGGGCATGTCAACTCATCCCATTACCACTTATTTCATGTATAGCGCCACCTAGTTAAAAATTAAAAAGCAAAAAATAAGGTGTTTTCATCACAATATCTCTAGCTGACAAGGTCAAAACTGCACGAAATTAAAAGTGTAGGATCATTATGACACCCTCCCAATGCATGCCAAGTTTTGTGTACTTTCGTTCATGGGGGGCCTTACAATAAAATAATTTATGTGTACATTTAGTGACGTACACCAACAAGGATTCCCGGGACACTGAAAGACCAGGGTACACAAAACTTGGTGGGCATGTACACCCACATGGATAGCATGGAACCGTCATTTTTTGTTTTGATCTGTAGCCCCCCCGTTGGACTGGACCCCCCGAAAGGAGGGTAGGGCAGACACAGTTCTCTGTGAATATCTTGAGAACTGTAGGGCCTAGGATGACCATTTTTTCCGTATGTTTGCCTCCAGGGGTCATGTTAACCCATTTCATGTGCACACATGTGCACAAACAGATACACACACACACACACATACATTCACAGTAATCATACGTATGACACATACTCACACAGTAGACATATGTACGCTTGCATGCACAGGCACATACGCAGGCACACACACAAGCACGCATACACACACACACACACCCACACACATAACATAAACATAACACAAACAATCAAGAATTTCTCAGAATTATGAACAGGCAAGATGGAGGTGTGGTTGTATAAAATTAATTTTACATGTGAAATCTATGAACTAATCATGTTTTGGTACTTGTTGTCTAGCAGATACCAGTGAGAATTGAGTGTGGATAATGCAATTTAGTGAGACAGTTAGAATCATATAGGCCTTTCAGCGTGATTTATTTTTGTGGAAAAAATGTGCTGGACTGGGCGGCGGTCATATTTTGTACCGCTCTGCGGTACATCTAGTTTATGTAAGAAAGAGCAGTAGGCTATATGACAGCAGTAGGCTATGATCAACGTATATGCCTTGTTTGCTCAGAAGTGGGTGTAGTAAAGGAGCAAATCACCAAACAACAACATGATAGCTGACCCATGCAGAAAAAAACATGTAAACAATACAATAGTTCAATATGCCTCTTAGTGGAATTGTGGGATACATTTCAAATGCTTTATTTCTTCCTTCCTGTTTTAGTTAACTTATCAACCTATCCTTGTGGAATAGTGGAATATTGGTAGCCTATAATAAAAACTACAGGATAAGAGCTGAAATGTTGCCTTATTTATCCAATTTTCTACCACCACTAAAAAAGTGGGCCGGTCTTGGCCCTGAAACTCCCGGGCTGAAAAGTGGCCCCACTCTGGCCCTGTATCCTTGAACACAGAAAAGCAAAATTATATAGCAGAACGTGACTAAATCAAGAAATCAGTGCTGGGTTAAACCTGACACACAGTTCCGTTAAAGCCTTGGACAACACAGCTAACTCCCACTAACTGAAGGCCAATGGAAGTCTTGGTTACCCACAAACCCAAGATGATCACATGATCTTATTTGGCCACAATGCTTGGTTGCTATGTTTACACATGCTGGCAAAAAGACAGGGACACAAAACTAGGAGGGAAAAATAAATAACCACAGATATGGCCGGCGTTAACCAAGAATGCAGAGTGGGGAAAGGAATCCTTGACTTCTTCATTCTCCAACTGATCTCAGCTGAATGAAACACAACATATAGTAAAGATGAAGTACAGTATTTGCAGGCTTGTGTTGTGATCACAAAAGCAGCCAGCCCTTCCGTGTGTGTAAACATACTTGCCACTACAACATGATTCCAAACAGTCAGAAGGAGTCATGCTCTAGCAGATTCCTCCGTGTGGTGTTTGTTATAAAATGTTTATTTGGCCCAAACAATAGCTTCTCTTTCGACATGACGTGGTGAACTTGCACTATGTGATGTGTACGTATAGGCTTCAGACAGAGGAATGTAGGAACTAAGCAACTTACTTAAGTTCACTGATGCAACATCTGGATGACAGACAGAGGAGGGGATGCAATGGAGACAGAGAGACTGGCTCAGGTTTTGTTTACTCTGCAAAATGTGAAGCACTCAGAAAAGATCTGCACAAATAAGAGGAAGAGATAAGGGTAGACAGCAGCATTTCAGCCGGACCTGGCCTAGACTCGGGCCGCATCTGAGAAGAGTCAGACAGATCCCATCCGTGTCAGCGCCTCTCAGAAACAAACAAATAAACAAACAAATAAACAAACAGGAAAGTTGTGCAGATGCTCATAAGTGGTTTGGTACAACTGGACAATCAGATGGTACTGCACAAGAGGCAGTATCAAAGTTTATTAAATATTTGCACACAGCTTTTGTCTTAAACCCCAATCCTTACACATTTGATCGGCAATGTTCAGCAAAGTGCTCTAATACTCCTACAGGTTTTAGTCCAAAATATTTAGTGTGATTTTTGGCTACAGTGGAGAAAAGAGTCATGGCGCAATGTTGATAGTTAGACAAGAGCCAAACTCGCACTCCCAGGTGTGAAGCACTGATAAGCTCTACCCAGGTAAGATATGAATAGAAGAAGACATGGTTGGTAACACTGATTTGAATTCTGTCAGTGCATTGTGCTACACTATTCTATAATTTCCTCATCAAACCCAGTTTGCAATGCAGCAACAGAGTTTCATTACCGATTGTGTTTTTATTGTAAGACAACAATTTCCCATTTTAATGAGATACTGACTTGAGAGTTTGTCAATCCTGGAGATAAACTTAGAAATTCATACTTCATAATATTGTTATTATGTCTGCTTTTATACTGAACATTTATTTAAGAAAACACACTCACACACACAAACACAATTAAATACTTCATTTAAATTTAGATCTCTGTGCAGAAAAAGGTGTTTGCACCTTGGAGATAAGTTTAATGTATTCTGTGTTTTCCCCAAGTTTAATTTACTGCCTTGTTTTGGATCCCATACTGGGCTCATTGTAATTTCACACTTTCAAGATGGAGGAGACCTGTGTCTCATGGTTAGAAAACATGAATTCATTTGGACATTTGTCTGAAACACCTGTGGAGGCCAGGTCCGACTTATCTCATTCAGGCTTTCAGCGACACAGCAGCACCAGATACCAGGCCTCTCTCTCTCGCTCTCTCTCTCTCCCTCTCTCTCTCTCTCTCTCCCTCTCTCCCTCTCTGTCTCTGATGCCAGTGCTCCTGCTCAAACCCTTTGTTCACAGATGCTACAGTTGGATAACAGAGATTTAACTGACATAATCCCTGCTCCAGGGTCTGCTGAATGGCAGGCCGTGAAGTGATGCACGCGTTTAAGCACTCATTTTCTGCTAAGCTCTCTATAAATGTCTCCAGCGCAGGCGATCTGGCCGGGCTGGTTTCCCCAAGAGGACAAATAAAACACAGGCTTTGCCAGAGCAAACAGTGGGCAGGTAGCCATGAGGCGGTGGAGGGAAGCGGGCAGACTTTCTGAGGCTCTACGGCAGGAATCTCGGAAGAGCTCCTACGTTCGGCCTGAGCAGTCAACCGGAGTTAATCTGACTTGGCTCATTAACATCAGTGATGGCGTGATAATGAATTGAAGTTTTGGAATGGAATATGCGCAAGAAAGAGAGAGAGATTTTTCATTTTAATCCGATGGCACTGTCATAAAAGCATGTCAAAAGCGTGTGTGTGTGTGTGTGTGTGTGTGTGTGTGTGTGTGTCTGTATGTATGTGTACAGTGTGTGTGTGTGTATGTGTGTTTAGGGGAGGGTGTTGAGGAGGAGAGCCGCCCCTTTGTTTGTTTAAAGGGCGCGGGAATCGATGGCCCCGGTTTTTGAGTCATGGATGTGACCCCTCCCGCTGGCACCCGTATCAATCACAACACGAGCGCGTGTCGCCCGCCTCGCTGCTCCGCACGCCTGTCCGGTCTCCCGACGCACCACGAAGGCACGGTGGAGATGATGCCCTTCCGACACCGGTACACCCAAGCAACACACACACACACACACACACACACACACACACACGAGAATCCCTCTTCACCACAGATAAGGGATAGAAATCATTCAGATCCATATTCACTGAGAAAAGTTATGCATCTTTGCATGCATGTCTGCATTCCCCATCAGGCATGTGTGCGTTTACTTCATATGTGTATCATTTGTTTGCCTCAATCTATTCATCATAGTTAAGTGACATTTCCAAGAGTCTGCAAAAGGTCGACCTCCAATATCTGCCAGCATTAGATACCGTCGACTGCCAGCACGCTCTCTGAATGCATAGAAACTGAATAAGCTCTGCGAGCGCTCCTCCATGAGGCGAAGGAGTGTTTAGTGGGAGCGCAGCCCTGCGACAGGCGAGAGAGAAGATAGAAGCAGGCTGTCTGGGTAACTGATGGCACTGGGCTTATCAGGATAGATGTGAAGGGAGTGTAAGCAAGGCCACAGTAAGATCACTAGCCATGCTCTTCCCTCTGTGCAGCGTGCACACACACACACTAACATATTCTCTCTTACACATACACACACACACACACACACACACACTTGCTCTCTCTCTCTCACACTCACACACTCTTACACACACACACAAACACACACACACAGTCTCTCTCTCTCTCTCTCTCTCTCTCTCTCACACACACACACACACACTAACATATTCTCTCTTACACATACACACACACACACTTGCTCTCTCTCTCACACTCACACACTCTTACACACACACACAAACACACACACACTGTCTCTCTCTCTCTCTCTCACACACACACACTTAGTCACTCTCTCTTTCTCTCTTCTCTCTCTCACACACACTCTCTCTTCTCTCTCTCTCTCTCTCACACACACACACACACACACACACACACACACACACACACTCACACTAACATATTCTCTCTTATACATACACACTCACACACTTGCTTTCTCTCTCTGTCTCTCTCTCACTCACACACTCTTACACACACACACTTAGTCACTCTCTCGCTTTCTCTCTCTCTCTCACACATACAGTACACACACTCTTCTCTCTCACACACTCACTCACACACACACACACACACACACACACAGTCACACACACACCATTACCACCACTTTGCTGTGTAGATGAGAGAGGGGAGGAAGGGCCACATTATCTGCCAATTAGTTGGCCTCCTCCAGCAGACCTTGACAATAAATCCTTTGGCCTTGGTCTCTTTGCTTCTGTCTCCTATGTGCTGAGATGTAGTGGTCGTAAACGTGGAGGGAAGCCTTCGCAGACACTAAACACACTCACTGTGACTTCACACTGGATGCAGAAATGCTTTGTATGAGTTGTGATGAATTGCAGAGGTGAAAGGAAGAAAGGAATGTACTGAAAAGATGAGCTGTCTCCTGACAATATCTCACCATTGCCATTTCCAGATAAATGGAACGGCAGGGTTTTCAGTGTGGTCCTGTGACTCTCTTGTGTGAACATTTGTGCATGTCTGTGCAGTATGGTGGCGTAGGTAATAACGGGCACTAATACATCTTCATAGACAGTTTTTTCATAACCTCACATGATCGAGTGAGACAAACCAATATCAGTCTCGTGCTGTGTCTTGGTGGTTTTACTGGTGAGAAATGGCTTTTAAATGTGAAGGCAGCAGTGACCAGTCATTTCATTTTTCATCTGAGCACTTGCTTGATTGTTTCTCATATGTCCCTGTCCCCTACTGTCATCTGTCTATAAAATTCCCTTCACCTTCAACAGTCAACAATGAAGATAGACTATTATCACGGCTGTGTAATAACTATAATTTACACTTGAAAAGGGAAGGAAATGAAGTGAGAGACTCTGCGCTGCTCATCACAGCACAAATAAGATGGGCAATTATCAGAGCGGAGAGCAGGATTGTTTTAACTCACCAGAAAAAAAAGAGGACTTGACATGTGGACAATATGGAGATAATGAAGCAATGAGCTCTTCCGGAAGTGTGTGCAGGATCAATAGTGTTTGTTACGACCAATCAAATTCAATGTGTCCAAGCTATTGATTACCAATACGCTGTGGCTGCTGTGCCTCCATAAGCAGAGCTGCAATGCATTGGCTTCTTTTCAAGGCAGGTGGAATCAATAGACCCTCCAGTCCCATAAAATTGTTTTGTTTGTGTTTGTGGGGTTTTTTTTGCCGTTAAGATAATTAAAAATGTCCTCTCATTAGAAGAGAAAATAAACACATCGACCATTATAGAAATAAACTAACACAGTATACAGTGCACGAAGGTATAAATGATGAATTTATATAGTTAGATACAGTAAACCATGGTAAAGCCATGGCACTTTAAAGTCATGGCATCATTGTCTGTAACATACAGTAATTGTGAGTGCCTCTTACCTCCAAATATTACAATAGGCCTTCCTTCAATAAATATTTGCACTCCGTAGACGTGAACGGCATGTGCACATATTTTGAAGCTTTCTTAACACTTCTTAGATGGAATTGTCAATGAGCTAATTGCAATATTTCCATTATGTCATTTCCCAGATGCAGACAGTGGTTGTATTACTCATTCTACTTTCTGTCATCACCTCCTAATCCCTTGTTCTCTCTCTGTCTCTCTTTCTCTCCCTGTGTGAACACTCACCCGTAAACATATCTAGCAGGGCAACGAGGCAACAAGTGCTGTTCCAAACCGATCAAACTTTCATTTCTTGCCTTCTAAGAAACCTCCAAACTACCCCATTACGGTCGCTGCTAGCTTCCGTAAGCTAGTTTGACTTTCTTGCTTGTGCTAACATCATACCGTAATGTCAACATTATCTTAAAAGACCGTTCAAAACCATCGTTCTTAAAAGATGCCTTCACTCCAAAGTCATGTCTTATGATGCAGCTCTCTATCACGGTAGCGAGGCAGCAAGGCGATGCCTTCCATTTGGAATCAAGCCATTGAGTGTGTGTTTGTGCATCTGCTCCATAATGCATACATTAATTATTGATAGTTCCCAAGTTTTTAATCTTTCCCATATTAAAAGTCAATTTACTGAAGGCTTTCTATGTTGAACACAGCTGCATTAAACACCCACTGCTTGTCATTGGACTTGCTGAAGAACAAAGCGGCGGATGCACCGGCGTGAACTTTTCAGCAAACAATGAAGTGCTTTCACGAACATCAGCGGCGACTCTATTATCACTGCCTGCTGTTTGTGCAGAGGGATGCTCTGGGCTAAGTCATTAGGAGCCTGTGCTGCGATAAAAATTTCCTTGCCACCTTGCAATCTCCCCTGAAACTTTAGATAAGCGACTTGAGAAAGTTTTCTGGGCTGTATCTCTTAAAAGACACACAGACACACACACACACACAAAGACCAAGAGGAACATTTGTGGCGGTAAATACATCAAGGCCAAAAGGCAGCAGCATGGCGCGAATCATGTCCTCTTCAATTCCATTGCGAAATGGGTCATTTTATGAATCGCTTTTGTGTTCCTGCCATTACAAACATTTTCAGAAGTTGTTGGTGGTGTGTATGTGTGTGTGTGTGTGTGTATGTGGGATGTGTGTTTGTTCAGTCAGTCAAGTGTACTTATGGCCCCACTGACACACAAAGGTTAAGGCTTTTTGACGGGGTTGTTGGCGTGGAAGATCCTGGGTACATAGATACAGTCTAAAGGGATATTTGTTTAAATGCACAATTGAAATAAACATTTAAATAAATAAACATAAATAAATATTATAGTGGTACGTACCAGTGGTACGTATTTGTAGTCCAGTCCAGCAATTAATAATTAACAGTATAAAAATAAACAAAAATTATTGTAAAAAATAGTGCCATGGATAGTTCTAGCCCACATTCACAGCCATAATCTCCTCTCGCTCCGTGCAGTCTCAGCGCAGAGGGATGCTTGAGACTCCGCTGATCAGATCATGTGTCGCCTCCTCGGGTGCAGTCTGAATTAATAAAACAAAAGTCACGCAGATGATCTGAAAGAGGCTTGTTTCATCTCCAATAGGAGAGGACAGGAGTGAAGGAACCAAGCGATAGAGGCAGAGACAGGGGAGATGGAAATAGGCCTTATCACAGCATGACGTGCAGGCAAATTGCCTGTGGTGTCAAGCAAGAGGAAAAAAAAGAGTGTGTGTGATATTGTTACTGAGAGTTTAAGACACTGTTTCTGCCTCATATCATACCTTAAATAGGTCAGATTCACCCTCGACAAGCCAGTTATCAGTTCACATTACTTCCCTTTCTCTGTGTTCACATCAGACAGGATAATAATGGGATAACAAGCACAATTTGCCAACGTGGTGCCAATTATTTTCATTAAAAGTCATCAAACACATCAGGACTCGTGTTTCTCTGTTGGTGTTGTGAGCAACGCTGTGAATGATGTTGCCATTTCCGAGCACACTTAGGAAGTATTGCTTAGCAGTCACTGTGGGAGTCCACGCCTCCACACAATAAATGATGTAAAAGCAAGCTGATTGGCAGACAGGGTTGTTGCCTTTGTAAATAAATCTGCCTTTTGAATGGTATAGAGTCGGATGGTTTTGAAGGTTTTAGTTTCTTATTACAGAACATTAGGGAGACTTAAACCCATATTCTTAAAAGAACTAAGATGAGATGTGAATGGGGAGCTCAGGTACATTTAGGGCTCAATGCTATACTCTATTTCATTCAGCTCAGGTAATGCATTTAAGGCTCAATGCCACCTTATTCCTTAAACCGGAAAAAAACCATCAGGTTTTCATCATGCGTCCATTCTGTTTACATTATAACCTAATAAGGTCTCAGCATGCTAACTAGAATTTGCTTCAACTTATATTTCTTTTGAAGTGTTGACAATTCTGCACTCAATATAGATATTCTATATAATATATGACTGATAGAAAAATATAAAAGTTGGCTTAGGATACGTCAAGCACTGTCTACCGCCACATAAAAATCAATACAATGCAGCTTCGGCCGGAAATAGAAAACCGTTTTTCTGAATACTGAGGTGTCATGGCGACTCCTATTGTTGGCTGGAGAATATCATGGATACTTTATGACCACCAATGAGGAAAGAAATATCACTTTTGCTGAGTGAATGAATTAGTTAATCAATTGTTGACTAAGAATATGTGTATGGACACGGGTGTTTGAAAGAACACCTGACTGTCGGTTTTAAACATCTGGACAAAATTTGAAATTAGCATGGAAGGACTATAAAGTCACAGTCTGTTGTTACTCTGCCTAAAGATAATCTGATATCTGCATAATGTTCACAGTCATGATAATGACAACAGCATGTTTGTAAAGGCTTTATAAGAGAAACATTATACTTGAGGTACACCACTGATTACAGTGAAATATGGTAATTACCAATGTGTAACAGCACATAGATGCTATTCTGTATTCACAAGAGTCTAAATATATCCATTATCTTGATTTCTAAGCCTTAACTTGATTTTATATGTAAGTGCATGGTATCAATCTGCTGTTACTTGGTAGTCATGTACCACAATATTTGTAATAATATAGTTACAATGGTACAATGACACTGGACACTTAACAGCTGGGCTACCAGGGGTGCACAATAGAAGTGTTCCCTTCACGCAGCATCTGCTGCGACAATTAGCTTCCACTATAATCAGTAGAACTGGCTACGCCAGACTCGAGAGTGGTGTGCACATTCAAAGAAATCAGACCAGTCATCTAAAGGATTTACAGTCCATGAACGAAACACTTCACTTGCATGCCTGGGATAGTCCAGCTGATAAGTATGACCCATATCTGTGACAACGTGTCACAATGACCTGCTCGAGAATTCAGAAACTTTATAGTCTACTTCAAAAAAATAAAACAGACTTCATGAAGCGACGTTCTAGCATGGCCGTCAGCTCTGCGTAAGCATTGTGTTGACCACTGGGAAATTTGCAATGAAGGCTGTTCAGCTTCCAGCATTCAGTTGTGTCTGATGGTTGCGTCAGAATGAACATGCATTTGTTTCAGCTTTAATACTAATACCCCCCAAGGTGATTACATTTGTCCTTGGTGTTGAGCTCAATTCAGGTCCCATAACTAGAATTATGAAATCTCCTGTCTAAAATCTTTTCATAATGGAAACACTCTGAGCCGGATGATTTCACTATTGCTGTGAACTTACAATACTTTAAAAAACATGACTTTTACATCTTCATTTTTTTCCGCAATGATTTGACCCAAACAAGTTCTGACACTTTGATAATGAACAATGCTGATTGCCTTCTCCTTCTCAAAAGTTAATCAGTCTGTATATATACCACCAAGAATAAAGGTGTTTGAAACACTATTTGACTCTAAAATGGCCAGCCTGATCTTGTCAGCACAGTGTCCCAGGCCCAATACCACCTTTATACTGTACCTGATCTGCACTGCACCAGTACGACAAGCGGCGTCAGCAGGCTGTGGAATATGCTCGTGCGTCTTCAGTTCGTTCACCCCAGCCCAAGTGGAGGTCTCCGACGCGGTCAGCCTCCGGGGAGGAGAGGAAAGCCATACTTCCAAGCTGTGCCTCTCCTTTGAAAGCGTTTCTAGATTATTTGCCGATAATACCCCTGATTTTATCTACAGCCTACAGTATGTTACCTCACACCACACTGGAGATGCAAGTGTGTGTGTATGTGTGTGTTTGTGTGTGTGTGTGTGTATGTGTATGTGTGTGCATGCGTGTGTGATGTACAGCCTCAGGACCTGGTTAAATCAGAGTTGAAAAGAATTTTAATCAAGCCCAAGCTTGCTGATGTGAAAGAGCAAAGAAGAAGCAGAGTCTTGGATATATCCTGATTTGCTCACCACTGTACAGGTGAAGCACCAAATCATGTTCCATCACCAAATCAGGGTTCAAATCACCACCAAAATAATAAAATAAGATAGATAGATACATGTAGATAGATAGATAGATAGATAGATAGATAGATAGATAGATACTTTATTGATCCCCAAGGGGAAATTCAAGCAATTTCCCCTAATAATCGGTAACACTTAACTAGACACAATTCATAATTTATTAAGCATTTGTAAATTATTAGTAAATGGTTTGTTCATCATTTGTAAAGTATTGCTCATACATTATTTCTCATTAGTAAAACATGTGTACACACAGTTATAAATGGTTTGTTCATAGTAAATAACCCAATATCTAAAATATGTTTATAAATTATTGTTAATAATAAATGATGCAATAATATTTTGTTGATGAAGTAATATTTCCATTATTTAACAGTTGTTACATTCACATGAACTAATGATTAGTTCATGTGGATACATATTTCATAAACCACTTCTTAAGGGTACGTTCAGACTAAGCGTCTTTTTTGCAGCTGCCGACGTCCGTTTCACATTATAATCTGTTTCACATTATAATGGAGTAGACTGCATTTTCCAAAAAGTCCTCGGCTTCATTTAAAATGCGATAGTGGCCGTCTTTTTCTGCAGCTCTGAACTGTTTTAAAGTTGAGAAATATTCAACTTCTGGCGGAGAAACGCCATACGTCACGCTGTTTTTTTTTTACACCTGACCAATCACAAGCGAGACGTGTGGTTTCCCATGACATGGTCGAGAGACTCGTTGTTTTAGTGTCTGAGAATAGGGAATTGTTTGACATGATGATTTCACAACTTTAGCCAGTGCCAAATTTCTCTTCCACTTTATTTTGTAACCACACGTAACATTAGTTACTTTGTCTGTTGCAAAAACACGCTTCCGGCTGCTTTTTGGAACAAAAACGATGCCATATTTTTTTTTTTCAAACTGAAAAGCAGTCTGCACAACTTCTTTTGTCAGAAAAAGATGCTTAGTCTGAACGTACCCTAATACTATAATTCATGATTAACTCAGGAGTTACAAGTATAGTTAATGATATTTTGGGAGTTCATCTAAAGCAGGGGTTCTCAAACATTTGTGGGCCGGGGACCCCTCATGGAGTGGAAAATTCTCCAAGTACCCCTTTTCTGTTAGATGCTTATGTTATATATATTTTAAAAACATAGAGTGCTAATACCACAATAGTCATGTTAGCAAACTTTGACAGTATATAGGATTTTTTTAAAAGGTTTGTTGTTTTTTGTCAAATGTAGGCCTATTGTGTTGAACACATAGTGTTTGCTTCACATAACTTTCATTTTGTTGGCGGTAATTAATAGTAAAGTGTTTTGACGTATTGATGTAACGTATCATAAGGCGATCAATTGGCCAAATACTGATACTGTAGCATTTTTTGCCATATAAGACAATTTGGTAACACTTTACCCCCAGGGGTCCGCAGCACATTGTCAGGGGGTCCCTGACAAAGTTTGCTACAAAATATGAAATTGTCTGTTACACTTTACTTGACAGTATCGACATAAGAGTGACATGACACTGTCATGAACACATGACATTGTCATGACACATGAACCCTAACCCTATACCTAACCCTAATCCTAACCCTTAACTTGTTAAGCCGAATGTCACTTCATAACAGAAGCGTTATGTCATAAACGTTTATGACTTGTTTATGACACGTTCATGACAGTGTCATGTCACTCTTATGTCGATACTGTCAAGTAAAGTGTAACCAACAATTTCATATTTTGTAGCAAACTTTGTCAAGGACCCCCTGACAATGTGCTGCGGACCCCTGGGGGTCCCCGGACCCCACTTTGAGAACCAATGATCTAAAGTGAGGACTTTTTATGCCTTGCAACACACTTACAAATGAGTTATAAAGGTTACATTTGCATTTAGTCATTTAGAAGACACTTTTATCGAAAAGCGACTTACACATAGCAGTGAAATTAAAGGGCAAGGCCACAATGGTGGAAGCCAGGGATTGAACTCCCAACTTTTTGGGTTACTGCATGCTAGCCCTGGTCCTTATCCACTACATTACATCTGCCCAGTGCTATTACAACAATCAATTCAGAAATATAATATAGATACGTGTGTTTACTATGAACAAATCATTTATAACTGTGTGTACACATGATTTACAGATGAGAATTAATGTAGGAATAATGTTTTACAAACGAAGAACAGAGCATTTAATAATAGTTTACAAATGTTTAATAAATGCTTAACAGTAGAAGAAAACAGAAACTCTTCCATGTTTGTAGGTGCTTTGAACTGGGCGGTGGTAGTGTAGTAGTGGATAAGGAGCTGGTCTAGCATGCAGTAGCCTGAAAAGTTGGGGCTTTGATTTCCGGCTTCCACTGTTGTGTCATTGGCCTTTCATTTTATTGATATGTGTAAGTCGCTTTGGATAAAATTGTCCGCTAAATTAATGCATGTCAATTTGATCTTTACAACTCATTTAAAAATGTGTTGCAAAGTATAGTGGATGGAAACATGAGCCTTGGAACCACTGATACTTTGTGCATGCCTAATACTTAACTCTCTCATGGTGGGAACAAAGCATGGTTCATCTCAAAGCATAACATAAGATACAACTGAGCTCCAAATTCTACTCAGAGGATAAACCTCTGAAAATCCATGTGAAACTTTTAGCAAGACTGTTAGCTGCGTGATTATCTCAGTGTTCTTGTAGAGGCTCATGGGAACACAATGACATGGTAACACCAAGGCATCCCATACAGTATGTTCAATTGCCTTACTGTCTCAATATAGCTGTTCATTTGCCTTACTGTCTCAAACATTCTGTACATATAGTTGGGTCATCTATAGCAGTTCCGTGACCGTGGAGAGCGAAGGTTCGTTTCTCACTAGATTTGTCATCTATAAAGGTTAAAGAAAAAAATTAGCCGGGGTGCCCCTCACAAAAATGTGGGGAAATTTTGTGAGAGCCCTATATCCAAAATGGCTGCCGTAAGCCAAGCTGGATATTAACTTTTTAATGGTTTTGCCCACAGTGCTGCATTACACATGGTTTCTGAGACTATTTGGGTCAAGAAATTCATGAATGATGTAGATTTATTGATTTGACCTATTTTTGACCTTCAAATTCAAGATTCAAATTCAAATGGATTACTCAATTGGAATGACTATTTGAACACAATAAGGTTGTGTTTCATTCAAAACTAGACTGTTTTATGTAATTGTAATATACAGTAATATGGTTTGATAAATTGGACAGACCCGAGTTTTCCTTTTTTACAGTGTGCAGCACTTAATCAGTTTCCATACCACAATCTATTTTCTCCTCAGGAGGAGTGATATCAAAATGATTGAATTATATCAAAATGATTGAAAACCAAAATGGTCTATGCTCATTTATCTGTCTTGGACCATACCAGTCTCTATACAGTATATAGCAGCACCCGGAGAGGACACTTATGGTCTTCTCTTTGCCCCTTCTCCTTATTCATAGTTAATCAGCAGGACAAATATACATAGCCACATGTGTGTGTTTGTGTCAAGCACAACACTACACAATGTAGTGGAGTAGGGGAGCATCTTAGTTCTTAGGGGCCGTTTATATGAGAACGATTGCGAAGGAAGACGACAAAATAGTTTATCATAAGTGCCTTTCGTTTACACAGCGATCCCGCCATCGGGGCTTGAAGACGCAAAAATCTGAAGACTCCTTCCAGAGTGTAGAGTTTTGAAGACGACCCGGGTTGCGTCTCTGTCTAAATGGCTAAACCAAAGATCCTTGATTACAATCTCTGGCTAAACTGTCAAATTAGAATGTCTGCGCGTGACGTACCGGGGTTCTATCACACCACCACCCAGCGGTCTGGAATGCATATCCAATCGAATATCACATACTCTTCCGTCTTCATATAAACAAAGATTTCCCCCTGAGAATGCTCGTCTAAACGCGAATAAAAAAATGAAGACGAGACGCCACTTCTGCGTCTTCTCTTTTCATCGTCACCGTATAAACATAGCCTTAATTACAGTGCATGAAAATGCACTGTACTGTTCTTCCTAGGCAACAACAACTTTTTAACAGTTTAAACTTATACTTAGAAACTTCATTCACACTTTGTAACGTAGGTCTTCAAACGGAGCAGGTTGCTATGTCTTTTCAACTTTGAAACTTTTATAATTTTTAAACTATTAAAGAAAAACTTTTTAAAAATCCCCATAGACTTAACATTGCCGATTATGACATCATAATACGGCCATTAAGCATTTAGAATCCTATGCCAGGTGTTCAGGCCACCTGCAGCCTCAGGCTTTAAGCATACAATCTGGGTCAATTAAGACTACACATCCTATTCAACTGTTTCCTCTGCCCAAAACTGTTTCAAAATAAAAGTCCTCACTACAATAATCCACTGTTAAACAATGTAACCCATTAAACTACTGAACTTTTTACATTCAACTTTTAAAGGGGAATTTGGCAACTATTTCAACGTAATAAACCCGTTTAGAAATCATTTGGATGGTTAAATGACCTGTTCCGGTGAAAATGGTGACTTTTCCCACTGCCCCTAGCGTCCCCAGGCGGAAAACCAACCTTGCAACATTGAGACTACCGTCCCGGAAAGAGAAGTGAGAAACAAGAAACTTGTTTTAAATCGTGTTTCTTACAGTACCTTGTAACATCTACATTGTCTACCGAACTTATGCTAACCGTTTTGCTTGCTTGTAAACAAATCCATGTGCTTTATCGTTACCTTTTTCCACAGTTTGAAATAGCATAATGCACAATTTCTCCAGCAGAGGGGGAAATCCTGCCAAGTTTACCTTTAAACGGTCTACTTTTAAACTATCATTAAACTATCTATCTATTAAACTAGCTGTCTATCAACAACTTTTAAACTATCTACATTCAACTTTTAAACTTTTAAACTATATACATTCAACTTTTAAACAGTCTACTTTTAAACTATTATTAAACTATCTATTAAACTAGCTGTCTATCAACAACTTTTAACTTGTCATCAACTATGTCAACACTTGTCATCAACTATGACTCCTACCCACTGTAGCTAGTTAGCATGGTTAGCATATTTAACAAAACTGCTAAAAATGATTAGCTAGGTTAACTAAGTCACATGGTTAGCATAGTTAGCATGTTAACATTGTTAGCATGTTAGTTAGCATAGTTAACATAACAACTAAAAATGATTAGCTAGGTTAGCTAAGTCAAATGGTTAGCATAGTTAGCATGTTAACATTGTTAACATGCTAGTTAGCATAGTTAGCATAACTACTAAAAATGATTAGCTAGGTTAACTAAGTCACATGGTTAGCATAGTTAGCATGTTAACATGTTAGTTAGCATAGTTAGCATAACTACTAGAAATGATTAGCTAGTTTAGCTAAGTCACATGGTTAGCATAGTTAGTATGTTAATATTGTTAGCATACTAGTTAGCATAGTTAGCATAACTACTAAAAATGATAAGCTAGGTTAGCTAAGTCACATGGTTAGCATAGTTAACATGTTAGCATAATTAACATTGTTAGCATAACTGCTAAATATGAATAGCTAAGTTAGCTAAGTCCCATGGTTAGCATGTTAGCATTCTTAGTATTTTAGCACAACTTCTATAAATTATTAGCTAAGTTAGCTAAGTCACATAGTTAGCATAGTTAACAGCATTAACATTATTAGCATTTTTAAAAAAAACTGCTAGAAAACATTAGCTAAATTAACTAAGTAACTTGGTTAGCATTATTATCTTTGTTAACATAGTTAACATAACTACTAGCAAACATTAGAGCCATTCCATATTGGTTGCTAGGTAGATGAGGTTTAATATAGTTGGAATGACTGAACAGTTAAATAGGTGGATAGTTTATATGGTTAAATTATTTGCTAGGTAGATGAGGTTTAATATAGTTGGAATGACTGAACAGTTAAATAGGTGGATAGTTTAAATGGTTAAATTATTTAGGTAGATAGTTGACGATAACTGACAGTTGGTTTGTTTTTACTCTGTATGATATTTTACCTCATATTTTTGCATTTTCATGCACTGTATTTCCTTCCGGAAATGCTTTTCTAGTTCTCATCTAAGCACACTAATCCACACACAACTGGTTCATTCCAGCACACTACTCCACACACACCTGATTACTTCCAGTAGTCCACACACACCTGGCCCATGGATGAAATAGAAGGGCACAGGCTTCACTTCCTGTCTCACAAAACTTCCTTTTGTGTTTTGCATCTCGGAGTTATCTCCCGTATTGTTTGTGTTCTATAGTTATATTTTGACAGCTTCAGATGGAATACTTGTTCTTGGTATTTCAAGACCAGTAGGCCTACTGTATGTACTGTAGAGCATTAAAAGTGGTAGGTCAGATGTAATATACAGTGATGGCATTATTCAACATTATAATTTAGTGTCAACTGTCAGAATGTCTAACAGCGGGATATTCTAACTGTAGTGGCAGACACCTCATCAGTAATCTGTCACTCAGAGAGTATTACTGACTAATCTTGCAAGTCAAAAGAAGTTTGAAATCCTCACAAGGCCTGATTTCTGTTCTCAGAATAGAGGTGTCTGTCAGCAGGTGGGTATAGACTCCGAGTGTCTAAGTGGGAGAGATACAAGTTGAGATAATCACAGTTGTTCATGTGACTCACACAGAATAGTGTCAAAAGTGTCAAAATTAGCCAAGTAACAAAAATCTGTGCATGGCAGAAGGAAGATGGACTACAGTATAGTTTGATGTCAACATCAAATGCAGATGTATTCAGTAGTAGTGATGGGACAACCGACTCTTATACGCAAGTCGGTTCAACCGGACGGTCGTTGGTTGGCCTACCGAGTTAATAGATTAGAATAGGGTTATATCGCGCGTTACTTCCCCCGCCATAATCGCTCCAGCTATACAATCACCTAAGATGCACGAGAAATAAATAGGTTTCTGCGATCGGTTGATAACTCAAACTTGCGATAACACCCGTTTGTTTGATTAGACTCCCCTCGGTTATGGTCTCCTTCAGTAGCCTGGTGCGCGGTCACTTCGTGAACCTACTATGAAGCCAGCAACATTCACCTCTCTAACATTTAACTTTCTAACTACAAAGATAACATGACGTGTATTTGTAGGCTATGTGATGAACTTCCCCATCGATATATGAATGGCCATGAACACAAGCATCTACGATGCACTAAAAACAAGGCATGGTTAATAACTTGCCGCGAACCTAGACAACCGTTTTGATTACATAGACTCATAGCCTATACCTTGGTTACGGTCTCGTTTAGTAGGCTAAGTAGCCTGATGCGCGGTCTCTTCGTGACAAACGAAGCCAGCAACATTTAACTTTAGGCTACCCAGATAACGTGAAGCCTATTTGAAACTTATGTGATGTAGGCTACTTCCCCATCAATAATGTGTAAATTAAATTGCCATGAACACAATCATCTACGATACTAGAATAGCCTAAGGCTTGGTTAATAACTAACTTGTCGAGAACCTAGACCGTTTGATAACATTAGACTCACCCTCGATTACGGTCTCGTTCACCCTGGCACGGTCTTCGTGAGGCTACTATGAAGCCAGCAACATTCACTTCTCTAACATTTAACTTTATAACTTTAAGATAATATGACGTGTAGGCTAATATGAGATGTAGGCCTACTTCCCCATCGATAATGTGTGAATTGCCATGAATAAATCATCTAGGCTACGATGCACTAACAAGGCTGGTATGAATCAAACTGCCGAGAACAAAGACAAGATAAAGGGTAGCCTACAGCGGTTGTTGCACGGTTACATTCGGTCTCATTCTGTCTCCTCGTGACAGCCTGCAGCCTACAGTCATTCACTTCTAAGCATTTATTTAACATGACTACTAAGATAACATTAGGCCTATGTGTAGGCCTATTTGTAGGTATGTGATATAATACTTTCCCATCGATAACATTTCCATGAACATAAGCATCTAGTTTGCACTAGAAAGGCTAATGTGATCGGTTGATTACAACTTGCCGAGAACCTAGCGAACTGTTTGACTCGTGTGGCAGCCACGGTTACGAGGCCCTGAGAACCTAGCTAACTGTTTGACTCATTTGGCAGCCACGGTTATGAGGCCCAGAGCCATACAGGCTCATCATAGTTTGACTGATTATACTACCACTCCAGTAGAGGCGCTAATACGCGATACGATGAAAGAGTAGCGACGAGAACACTCGAGCACAGCCAATTAAGCCAGTGTTACTCTGTATGTGAAAATGAATGATGTTAAGAACACTGAGTCGGTTTTTGACGTTTGGCACTCGATTCTCCCGGCTCAGTGACACGAACCGGGTTATTTAACCGACACTTCGGTCAGTTTGTCAACACTATTCAGTAGCGCTCAAGTATGGTTGTAATCCTTGGCCGTTTAATGTCAGAAAATAAAACATTTTGGCAGCCATCTTAGCATAACAGAGGAGGAATGAAGAGAGAGAAAGAGAGTGAAGGAGAAAGATAGTAAGAAACAGAAACGAGAGGTAAGTGAACAAGAGAGAGATGGTGAGAAGAGGACACATGGTGATCGCTATGATGGAGGGGCAGTTCTGAGCTGTGGGAGATGGAGGAAGGCACAGATCTCACCACCAGGAAGTCTGAAGGGCATCAATAGCCTGAAGATGTTTCAAATCATTAAGGGAACACTTCAGAATGAAACAACACACAAACATACACATACACACATATGTTCAGACACACTGAAACAAATTCAAATAAAATACATGCCTTTATATTATAGTAAAATGTGTGTTGATATATCTGAATTATTTGTATTTATGTTTATTTTAATTATGTATGTTATTTACTGACAAACTTTTGGTCAACAAGGAAGCATAACAAACAGAACAGAAAATAAATCATCGACCATCATCATACAGTAAATCACAGATAAATCATTTTCCTGTTACTTATTCAAACCCGGCTGAGTTATTTCACTGCTTGGTGTCACCTACCTGAAGACACCTCCAAGGCCACGAATCCCGTGTTTCTTAGCCATTACAGAATCTGCTCCTCATCAAACTGCTCCCTATCCCAGGTGACAGTTCATAAATTGTGTCCCCTTTCATGTCTTAGCCTCTATTTTTAAATTAGGCTGGCTAATGTGACATCACTATTTTATTTGTGTCAGGCCATTGCTCATTTCGCACAGAAAATGGAGCATGCGCTGGCAGATAAATTGCCGCGCTCCCGTTCCTGAGAAAAGTAATCAATCACGGGAATGAAGTATTTGCAAAAATGCTGAGGAAATGGTCATTTCCTTTAGGACTGTGAAATAATAAAATAACTGAGTAAATGGCACCTGTAGTTTGGACCAGGTGGGGTTTTTTTCTCGGTGTGTGTTTTGTTTTTCTGACAGGCCATAAAACTGTGCTCTTCCCCTCTTATGGCTAACCGCAGCACTGTCGCCATGACCATTACTGCCATGTGCAACACATTAGAAACACACACACACACACACACACAGGAGGATTACATTAGGGTACAGAATATGCGCTAACAAGCTGAAAGCTGTTGCTCGCTCGTGAAGAGGTGAGGGTCAGAATGAGAGAAAATGGTAAAATAGTTTGGAATGTGAATACTATATACATATACAATATATACATATACCAGTGTTGCGCGGTCTGCCCGAAATTAAGCGGTCGCCCGCGGATGACCGCGGTCACCCGCGGTTATGAGTCATAAACAAAATATTTTAATGATATTCGGGTCATTTGCGGGCGGGTCAGTTAAAATTAATTAAATATATATTTTCTACAAATAGGCCTACTTAAAATATCACGAGAAAGCTAGCATCAATACAGTAAAGCATCAATACAGTAAAGTCAACAGTAAAGAAGCAAGACGCGAGTTAAAATAATAAAGACACCCCTTCAGGAAAAGCGATATAGGCTATGGTTATGGTCTAGGCCTACTTCTTGCGAAGCCATTTAAAAGTATGACAGCCAAAACGGGCAGCCTGCAGGAATAAATGTTATGGCACAGACTACACAGCCATATCTACCGGTATGTATAGGTTCGCGCATGCATAAAAGTTACCTTAGTTCGTTGTGTTTGTGACTTTAAACAGTGGATGTGCTTTAGTAAAGCTTTGTGTTTCATTCAGCATTATAAACCAGTTCTTACGCTAACGTTTTGACCAGCAATGTATCTCTCTTGCCTACCTCGCCTCACCATTTCTGTTTTCGAAAGAAAGATGTATGTCCATGGCCTTCAAATCGTATCCTAGTGTTCTTATCCTTTGTGCGTTGCGTGCGTGCTTGCGCTCTTATTCTCATTCTTTCTCCTGCGCAAACATTATGTCCTGCATGCTTACTGCGTGTAGTTCTACTGCATCAAGTTTCGTAAATAAATTAGTTTGTTTTTACAGAAATGGCCTACTGTCACACTGCATGCAGCCTATAACCAAAAGCACACATTTTGTAAATAAGCGGGTCGGATCGCGGGTCGGGTATAATTTTGTCCTAATTAATATTCGCGGTCCGAGTTGCGGTCGGGTTGATTAAAATATCGGGCGACCGCGGGCCGCTTGTGACCAAACCCGCGCAACACTGACATATACGGCTCTGGAAAAAAATGAGTGATCATTTCTCATTTTTCTTATTTTCTGATTTCATCCTACGATTGGATGTCATCTGATGTCATCCTACATTCGGATGAGTCATATTCAAAATTAAGAGACCACTGCAAATTTGAATATGACCCGTCAACTCATTCAATTGTCACTCAGCAACCATAGGATGACATCAGAAAAATAGCTTAATTTTGTACTGTATATGTGTGTGTGTTGGGGTGGGTGGGTTGTTGGTGGCCTTATGAAGCCATGGAAATCAACAGTCTGCCAACTCGGATTTCCTATGAGATCCCAAACAAATGAAACAACACGTTCTATTAGTCAGGCTGGGCCCCGCAGTACATGCATGCAGACATGTGTCCACTCCACATGTAAGCTCTCAAAGACCATGACCCAGGGATCAATGAAAATATCTTTATACCATATCTATTTATGTCTGACTTTTCAATTTGTATACAGCAATGGCACCATGGCGAACAAGAGAGTTTGTATGGATGGTCATGTCAGACATGAAGAACTGTATCTCTCCTTTCTTTAGGAAAAGGTCATATCAAATATCAGGGCTGTGGTATAAGCTAAAGCATGAGATGCATGTGGGCTCACACTTGCCTCACTCCTGCAGACCTGTTGCTTGCTTTCACGACTTTGAAGGCACTGAACAGATTTTCACATTGCACAGTGAAGATTAATAAGGGTGCATAATTTCAATACATTCTCATGACCTTGGCTATACAGCAATAGATGCAATTTAGATGAATGGATGTATGAATTTGGTATTGATCTCATGAATGTATCAGCTCATTGCTATTCAGAGGATTAAATACTCCTAAGGTGCATGGCTCAGTATAAAGGTGATCACAGTGTGAATCAAATCCAAAACAGCCCAATAGTCTTTTACAGCAGTTTGCTGCAGTTTAAAACGGCTATAAGCTCCAGGTCTCTGTCTGCTGAATGCTGAATGGTGCGCACTGCTGCCTGAACGTGAGCTGCTTTTGGGTGCTTTATAGCTTGGGCTCTGAGGAGTGCTGCTAGGCAAACTGCTGTCGTTACAAAGTTCCCACCACCGGCTGGCCCCCTGCATTGTTGTTTACTGTTTTCCCTCAGAGAAGGTGGTGTGTGTGTGTGTATGTGTGTCTACAGTATGTGTGTGTGAGAGAGAGAGTGCAGAAACAACCGTGTGGAGTGCAGAACTACAGATTATTTCAAAATGTTCTGTTCCAATTGAATATAATTTTGCGTATTCTAAGTAGCATTTCCAGCAAAAAGTATAATTTTACCAACTGACATTGCAAACAGAGCAGGGAAATTTTAAATATCCAAGACCCCTTGGCCTACTTCAAATAGGTGTTATTTCAGATAGATTGCAGATAGATTCAGATAGATTGTGTCTTGTCTGTTAACAACTCATTGCCATCATCGTGAAGCGCATATCTCGCGGTTAAGGAACTACCATGCACTATGCCATTTATATAGCTAGAATAATACATGTTTCCAATGATATAATGTTTCTATAGTACAAAATGTTATTTCACTCTGTTTTTAGGTGGGTAAGGCCACTGCACATCCAAATAACTGCCCTTATACCATGGTCTAGGTTGAAAAGGGTGTCGTTTAAAAAGTGATATACTACACCTAAAATTATTATGACGTTGCTTGACAACGCCTGAGTTAGTCCGCTCAGCTGTGACTTATCAACATTCCACAGCGTTGCGATAAACAGCTGAAAAAACTAACGATTTTAGCTCTAAAACTCATTTAGTATTAATAATTGATTTCATATTTATTTATTTCGTAAGTGACCATGGTATAAACGGGATAATGCCCATGCGTCCATTATCAGAAATAAATGGACTCCGCTTCACGTCGGACAGTTCACGCCTCCGCGTCGTCCATTTATTTCTGATAATGGACACCTCGTCGGGCATTATCCCTTACTTCATACGCTATATGCAAATTAGCGTAGCGAACGTGCTCACCTACGTCACGCGCAGCGCCGACGTGTCTACCTGTAGTAGCCTGCTACTATTTTCATTCAGGAACATACCCGTTCCAGCGGTCATTGTTGTGTGGGCTGTGCTGGTTTATCTACGTCTGGTTAATCAACAAAGATATTTGTGTTCATATGAACGCCAGAACACACACCTTAAATATTGACGAATCTACCCAGATCAGATATATAACGTTATTTGATGGGCAGACTCTCTCAAAGCACTCAGCAGATCATGAACATCATCAGATGAGATATTTTCTAACATTAATGTTCAAAACGTAACAGTCCATCAGATGTGCATCAAACTACGGAGCCCTCCGGGTGACATGGGGGGAAAAAAACATGGGTTAGAAAAAAAAAAAAAAAAAGTAGTGGGGAAAAAAAAACATGAGGAAGAAAAAAAAAACGATGCACTTTTGCGGGATCTCGCAAAGTTTTGCGGGATCTCGCAAAAAGTTTTGCGAGATCTCGCAAAACTTTTTGCGAGATCTCGCAAAACTTTGCGAGATCTCGCAAAACTTTTTTTCTACTTTTGGAATTGCTGGGCTTCCTACTTGACCCCAATAGGCCCACAAACCACTACCGCCAGATGGCAATCGTATCATGATACTATGATTGCTCTATCACTGTTGCGTGTTGTGGGTTTTCTGGACACATTACATAGGCCTATGACACGGGAGGGAGAGGGAGACACCTGCGTGCAGACACGCACACACGCAGGCGCGTAGCAAGCGTGGGGGATGTGGGTGTTATAATGTACACAGTTTTGCTGGAACACGATTATATCCCTCACACTTTTTGTCAGATTAAATTGAAAGTAAAATATGGAAATAAACGCTCCCGTAAAGAGTTGGAACCGTATCTATAACGAACACACAGAGACACAAATAGGTCTGTTGATTTGATTGAACGGTCATCCAGCCAATCACATCAAGTTAGGTGAAGAACCAGAGCCGCTCTGATCAAATTCAAAGTGTACGTCTTTCAAGGCTGCTGCTTGGGTCTGCATTGTAACGTCTGCAGTGAGCAGATTTCAGATAGAATTGAAATGATAATTGTTACCGCATTATGCTAATTTAGTAAACCAAAATTCACTGTCTGACTGACAGTTTTTGCCACAATGCAGGGAGTCAAAGTGAAAGAGGGGTGCGTGCACCAAGGCACCTGTTTCTGCAGGAAAACCTTTGGCTACTGTTCTCAGAGCATTATGCTTTCTCTGCCTATGATCTGCAGCTTTTCTCAAACTATGGGCCTCCTCAACAATGAACCTACTATTGCTCCACGTAGCCGCGAAATTAAGTTATGCCCGGTGCTTCACACATCTGCTCATTTGCAGCATACTGTAGTGAATGGCTAGTTGCGAATGTTGTGGATTACTTGCGAACATTGTGGATTACTTGCGAACACTGTGGATACTTGCGAACTCTGTGGATTAGGCTACTTGCGGACTCTGAATTATCTCTGGACACTTACGGTCAGTCTCATAACGCTCCAGGCTGGAGCTGCTGTACGGACTAAATCAGTACTTTCTCAAAGCCGGTCATAGGACCCTGTGATCTAGCTCAGTCTATTGATTGCCTTGTTATTGCAGTCTAGTGTGGCCTACTGTGTGTGTGTGCGCGCGCGTGTGTGTGTGTGTGCGCGCGCGCTTTGAGTTTAGCCCCCGGCCGGGGTTAATGGGCAGTCCCTTCCCCTAGTTTAACTCGGCCATAGAGAGGGCTAGTTTAAGCGGGTTGTATGAATGCGGGGTGGTTGTGTGTGGGAGGTAGTGGTGTATAAATTAATTCTTGTGAATAAACTGTGAAAAGTAAATCCCGAGTTGTGTGTGTGTGTGTGTGTGTGTGTGTGTGTAACTCCTCCTCCGACTATATATAACATAATTACAATACTTATTCATTTGGTGTCATCAACTATATAGACATAGCCCAGTCAGCACACATACAGTACGTCTCCAAGACGCTTGGAAAGGAACAGCTTAATTACATCGCGTTCCATTTAGAACGTTTTATTTGATCTGATCTTACAAACGGCGGCGTCAAGACACATTTGAGTTCTACATCGGAGATAGAACGCTTATGATCGATCATGCAATGTGTGCGTCCCTGCAGCAAGTGAAACTGGAGGTAACGTGGGCTAGAAGCAACAATAGTTTAAACAAAACGTGGCTTCCTGTAACTATCAATGGAAAAATGCATAGAAACTGCTAATCATAATCTTTAAATTGACATTAATTAAGCTGGCTATATGCAACACAATTTATATATATTCCCTTTAGATATGTTTGGGTAGACTTCAAACGTTTTTGAATTTGAGCTTACAGTTCTGTGTCCTTTACATCTATTTAATAGGTATTAGTGATACCCAGGGTGCGATTTGTGTAAAAAACAGAGGGGGGGGGGGGGATTTTGAATATGTTTGTAACCCCCCCCCCCAAAAAAAAAAAAAATGAACGAACGAATAATTTCATAGCTAATAATAGCCTATATTAATTTTGCCAACTTTGTAACATTTACCTTTAGCTTAGTTTTAGTTTACCGTTGTGTATGACTTTAAACAGCGAGTGTGCTCAGCTCCTCTAATGCAGGGTTGGACTACGTTTTGAGAAACATACAAATTCACCTTGTTCTTGACCCATCTGAAATGACTCCTCTACCTTTGCTGCCTCCATCCTTTCTGTATTTGTTATGTAAAATGTTGTATATGATGACACTGAAGTCTTGAGTTAGTGAATTGGCTTACAGTGTTAGTTGGTATACAAATAGCCTACACATTGCGCTACACGCTGCGTAGGCTGCGTGCATTCTCTCTCCTGCAGATTTGCGTTCAGTAGCCAAGTGCGTAATATTGCAAAAGTTGAAAAAATAAATGTGTTTATTGAAGCCTACAGAAAATAAATAGCTTACTATCATACTGTCAGTTAATTGGCTACAGTGCAGTGAAGAGTTTGGAGAGAAGTTATAGGGCAACTTGAAGTTTTATGAAAATAATTTACGAACCAGAACATATGGGCCATAAGCTTCTATTTCTTGCAGCTGTTAAAACACCCGCTAGATAGTTTAAATACCCACCAACATTTGTTTTTGCTGTACAGATTATTTCTGTAAGTTATTTGTCTACTAGGCCTAGCCTACTGGCTGATTTATCAAACGAGTGCTTTCTCGTTCGTCCACCGCAAACTACTAGGTGTTTAAAGTAAGACGATATGCTGCTCTGAGCGCGTTTCATGTTTGGTTCAGCGCTGTTTTCCCTGCGGAAGTTCCCGCACTAAAATGTTGAGAGTGACTGAAAATGTTACAATGTTTTTGTGTTCGATGACGTTCAGAAATATGCGCCATCTGCCAGAAGTCTACTGAATAGCCTACTCTGATGTATTGACACTGAAGATCGCTAGATTTCAAGAGTTTAAGTAGGCTAGCAGTTAAGTTGCATTCATCGCTATCAAGGGTTTAATCCTTGTCCCCACCGGAGATAAAAATAATTTAGCAGAGGTAGGGATAGGAAAACCAGAGTTGGGGAAATCCTCACCATCCCCCCCTACAAATCGCACCCTGGTGATACCTCGAAATTAGGCTGCTGTCTGTTAGGCAATTTATTGTAGCCTGCTGTGTGTGCGTGTCTGCACGCAGGTGTCTCCCTCTCCCTCTCTTGTCATAGGCCTATGTAATTTGTCCAGAAAACCCACAACACGCAACAGTGATAGAGCAATCAGAATATCATGATACGATTGCCATCTGGCGGTGGTGGTTTGTGGGCCTATTGGGGTCAAGTAGGAAGCCCAGCAAGTTCCAAAAGTAGAAAAAAAGTTTTGCGAGATCTCGCAAAAAGTTTTGCGAGATCTCGCAAAAGTTTTGCAAAACTTTTTGCGAGATCTCGCAAAACTTTGCGAGATCCCGCAATGAGATCCTGCAAAAGTGCATCGTTTTTTTTTCTTCTTCATGTTTTTTTTTCCCCACTACTTTTTTTTTTTTTTTTCTAACCCATGTTTTTTTTTCCCCCATGTCACCCGGAGGGCTCCGTATCAAACTAACATATTCCAACATATTTCGAAATTTTAATATGCTTATTTGCGAAAATATATAAAAAAATTTGCCGGCTCGCACGGTATCCTGGGTAATTTCATCTCCCACTTCGTTTTAAGCATGCATCGGTCCTGGCTATATTTTGAGGGTTGATTTTAAGGGGAAAATAGCACTTCCCCTTGCTCCCTAAAGTAATGGGACACCCTAGCCCTACACGTGCATGCGCAAAAACGAGGGTTAGGGCAAAAATCTAGGGGTAGGGGAGGTATTGGGACGGGCCCTTAGTAGCCTATGCCTAGTCTAGTGCATAAGCATGAAGTCGAACCTTTAGATGAAAAACACTCTTTAATAATAGGCCTACAATAAATAAATAAACCGCTAATGAAGTTTACTTTTGACCATTGCATTTATCCTGTAACCTGTAACTCTGTGATAAAAGGACGTAACAGGAAAGTATTTGGCTGAGCAACGGAGGTTTACTGTATATGTTCTAGGCCTATGTTTTGTCCACATACTGTATGATGTATGTCTGTCGTTGTTGCACTCAAAGAAAACTGAATGTTTCATTCGTCCTCCTTTTCAATCGTCCCGGTTGTACCCTACTTTGGAGCGGTCGTTCTCTCTCCAAACTAACTTTATTCTCAAAATGTTGAGTTTAATGTCGACACATCGAGATTAAAGTCAACATGATATTACAACTTTATTCTCAAAATTTTGAGTTTAATGTCGACATGACGACTTTAAAGTCGACACGTCGAGATTAAAGTCGACATGACATTTCAACTTTATTCTATTTTTAAGCTATGTTTTTTTGTTTTAAAGTTTGTAACCCCTCGTCAGGCAATAGTGAAAGTAAAAAAATGAGTGTAGAACTTTTTGCCATTGGCTATGAGACGACGTGAATTCAGATTCAGTTCAGTTTGCCTACAGTCACGTTACAAAGTCAGCACACCCATGCTAAAGTTGACTAAAAAGAGGAATAAAAAATCACCTTTTGGAAATTGATCTTAATGCCTTAATTAAAAACATCCAATCCAAACACCAATATTCTTTATGAATAAATAATGTATCGTAATTAAATAAATGTTCTTCCTTAAAATACAAGGGGGCATAAGTAAGCACGCCCTTATGTTAAATTCCCATAGAGGCTGGCCAATTTTTATTTTTAAAGACCAGTTATTTCATGGATCCAGGATACTATGCATCCTGATAAAGTTCTCGTGGCCTTTGGAATTGAAATAGCCCCACATCATCACATACCCTTCACCAAAAGATCATCTCAATGCAAATCAAACTAGCTATTACGTTAACTGAAATAAAACCATGCCAATCTCTAGGAAGGTGAAATCCTACTCTGAGTTGTGTTGAATAGGCTTAAGCCCAACAGGAGACCAATTCACACACAGGATCACAGTATTTCACCTTTAAACGCTGGCTCAGCGGAGGGTGGAAGAACAGCTCTTTGTGTTGTACATTGCACATTCAGCGTGTAGCAAAAGCTGCTTTGCTTCACCATAAAACCCCTTGCATATTTCCACGATGATGGAAATGGGTTCAGTTAATGTTTCAGTGGCGGAAAGGGTCAAACAGGCCATTCGACTTGGCTCCATTTTACAGCGTTTACATTAAAGCTGTCCAGCCGTGGAATATAAATACAGCGCTGCGGTTCGTTGATTGGGAGACCAGGGGATCATTTCCTTATAAGCACAGTCGTCAAGGTGGTCACATGGAAAGGAAAACGGCATTCGCACTTTAAAGATGTTTTTTACTGTTTCATGTTAAATTTACAGCTTTTCTTTCTACTGCTTTGTATTAATCTTAGAGCACGTCAAGATGCCAGAAGATGCTATACACATTCTAGTGTATTCTACATTTAAGTTGAACATGTTGCACAGCTTTAACATCAAGTTCCTAATGGATAGGCTATAAGATAGAGATCATGCTAGGATCCATACACCAGGCTGTGCATGTGGTAGCACAACATTTCAACCCAATAGTTGTTAATGCTTTATTTATCACACTGCTTGCTACCCTGCATATGCTATACACCATTACTGTCAGTGCAGAGCACATAGCAGATTTCCATGTTACAATAACATTTTGACACTGAGTTTGGACATTTTTCAGACCATGTCAAGTATTTTCACATGAGAGTCTGATGCAAGTCTAAACATGTTCAATTTGCACTGTAAACCCGGTTTTCTTGGCTCCAAACGTCTACCTAGTTTGTTTTAGTCTGCTCAGACCTGCTACTGGCATTGTTACTCAGTTACTCAATACATTACACTAGAAGGCCTGTGTGTGAGACAGACATAAACAAGGACTGTGTAACATAATAATGGATTATTCACACAAAGCATCCATGCAGGAAGAGGACCAAAAGCAGGTTGAACCTTTGATTAGAAGGACACACTGATGGTTCACCACCAAGCCTGTGATTATGTGTAATGGCCGCTTGAGAATTCAAAAAGTCCCAATGCCTAAAACTCCCTTACCCTCCCATGCATGTGAGAGAAATCTACTTATTACACACTCAGGGACATATGGTAGACTCAACATGTCAGACATGTATTATGTCTCTTTCTAAATACACCACTTCAAATGCTGTTATTGAATTTCTGGATTTCAGAGAGCATCTTTTTCACAGTCAGTGGAAAATCTATATGCGGTTGACAAAAAAAAGTGCTAAGACTCGACACATTTTATGGCTAATGTTTATCCTCTTTCGTCCGTGCCACACAGGGAAGGGTTCCATTACAGATGAAACGGTCTGTGGTGGGCAGCGTGTGGCGGCACGGGCCACTGTCTGTCTGGCGGAGCGTCTGCTTGTGTTTCCCCCTCTCCCTCCTCCAGCTCCTCCTCTGCGCCGCTGCGACCGCAGCCTGACGGGGATGATTGAAAGCGCTGGGTTGTCTCTCAGCGCCATCTCTGTCACAGGGCCGCCAGTCCCCCCGACTTGCTGGCCTGGGTGACATGCGAGTTAAGCTGATTCGATTCCCTCTCCCCCTCACCTATTTATGGGCAGCACACAGGGCCTCTGGGGCACACACAAAGATTTACTGAGTGGCGATGTCTGCCACAGCTCAGTGGCTGGCGTGAAACATTTACGTAAAGCAAAATGTGGACAGACTTAAGGCAAGGTGGGAAATGGTGGCACTATGGCTCTAACCCTACCAAAGAGACCCAGGGAGCGCTGTCAGCACCTAGGACTATGAATACTGATATCCCCGTCCCCGAGTGTTTCTGTTTCTGTTTAGGTATTAAATAATACTGCCCCCACCCCCTCATGTCTTGCGTCGAGTCTTCAGACAGAAGATGCTAAATATTTAAATGTGTGATAAAAGAGCCAAGAGGTTGGGTGCTACAAGACTGTTGGGAGAATATCTGGTGTGGAACAGACAATGCAACTCGCATGCATACCAACAATCCAATGATCCCAGACCACACATGCACGCCCATTCCAGAGATGTGTATGTACTTGTGTGAGTCAGGTGAGGGTGAACATACCTGTATCTCGTCACGAATGAAGTCATGAAGTTAACTCTAGACACCCTATGCAATGTTTCTGGCCCATTACACACACATTGGCATGTCACACTGCCATGTCTACAGATGCCTCAGCGTCTGATGATGAAATGGGATGAGAATAATCCCTGCATTAGACATTTCTCCCAGCAGTTTCTCCCCTGTGCATCTGTGTGTGTGTGTGTGTGTGTGTGTGTGTGTGTGTGCATGCATGTGTGTACGTGCGTGCGTGTGTGTGCATATGTGTGTGTGTGTGTCTCTGTGTGTGTGTGTGTGTGTGTGTGTGTGTGTGTGTCTGTGTTTGTTTATGTGTGTGTGCATATATGAGTGTGAGTTTAGACATGCATATGTATGAGATTGTACGCATGTGTGTGTGTGTGTATGTGAGTGTGTGTGTGTGTGTGTGTGTGTGTGTGTGTGTGTGTGTGTGTGTGTGTGTGTGCGTGTGTGTGTGTGTGTGTATGTGTTTAGATGGGTGTGTTGCTTTTTGAAAAAGTTGAAATCATATTAGTTATGCGGCAGGTGGCGAGGCCAGTGCAAGGCTGTGTTTTCCCCAACCCCATTCCCCTCTTTCTTTCTCTCCTTCTTTCTTTCTTTCTTTCTTTCTTTCTCTCATCCCTCCTCTGCTCTCCTATCAGCAGCTCTGCTAAGGCTCTCCTTTTCAAAAGGACAAAGGCGAGAGGGAAGGGAGCTTTGTCCCAAGGAGCTCATACTGTGCCATCCAAAAAACCTACAAATGATAGAGTTTTGCCTTTCTTCCTCATCTCCGCACGAAGCGTCGTAGAAATAAGCACAAATTTAATCTCCTTTTGGTGGCGCGGGGGAAATGGGGGGAAGGAGTAGATTTCATTGTCTGGAGAGAAGTGTGTCTCAGTCTGGGGGGAAGGATGATTGGAGAGGAGAGACAGCGAATTCTCCTCCAGATGGTTGTATTAGCAAGAGTGGCACTCCACATAGAAAACAAGTGTAGCAGGAGGCAGAGTGAAATCCATTTCGCAGTGTATTGAGACACACCATTGCATGATTGTTTTTAGAGTCATATCTGAGTGATAATAGAGTCAAGAGACAAGATGAAGAGGAAATGGATTATGGTGTGTGTGTGTGTGTGTGTGTGTGTGTGTGTGTGTGTGTGTGTGTGTGTGTGACAGATGGCATCTCCTGTCATCGCTACTGTAGCCACTGAGGCCTTGTCAGCTGATGATGGCTGTCATCATGAAGGAGGTGAAGTGCCTAAATCCTGCCACTGCTTCTACTCATCCTCTTCAGGCTGCCTTCTTCTTATCATCTTCTCTTCCTCTCCTATTTGCCCTCCTATCTCTCTCTCTCTCACACACACACACACACACACACACACACACACACACACCCTGTCTTGTGTGTGTATCTGTGTATGTGCGTGTGTGTGTGCGTGTGTGTGTGTGTGTGTGTGTGTGTGTGTGTGTGTGTGTGTGTGTGTGTGTGTGTGTGTGTTTTTTACTGGGGTGCTGGTAGCAGAAGTGTGCCCCCTGTGATGCTGATATCCCCATTCTCCACACCGCTTTCCATCTCTGCTCTGCTTCCTCCTGGCCGGTGATGTGTGTGTATGTGTGTGTGTGTGTGTGTGTGTGTGTGTGTTTGTGTGTGTGTGTGTGTGCGTGTGTGTGTGTGCCTCTGCTCGAGCGGCTTCCCCCCCTGGCCAGACATGAATCTCCCATAAATCCAACCCGCTCAGAAGCCCCCTGTCCGACGGCCAAACAGTCTATCTGTCTATTCGTCAAAGGCAACCTCAGGGGACAGCTAGCAGGAGGTGGTGACAGACATTAGCGCCCTATCCATACCCTAGCCACCCCCCCCCCCCCTTTTCCAGATGCCATTACCTCTAGAGACGCTTTGTGCCATGGTTCAATCTGCTTTCATTTTGGTCATTTTAGTGTAGTTTTTGTGTTTCATATTCTTCTAAAATATGGTGATTGAACTCCCACAGAGAGATGAACATATGTTGGAGGCTGCTTGTGGGAGGTTGGTAGGTGATACTGCTGAGTCCTTTGTCTGCATATTAAGGACAACAGAGGGAATAAAAAAAAACTATGGACTCTGAGCATACTCTCCACAGGGTTATCCTTTTAGATGGTGAATCTTTTAGTGCAAAATTGCAAACGCACACTACGACCAAACTGCGGTGATCATTCATTGAAATGATTTATTGTTGATGAGAACTGATGAATTATCATGCATACAGTGGTAACAGTGACACAGTGAGCATAGAGGTAGCATTGGCTATGTTATGTACATTGGCTTAATTGACTGGAATGCTTCTATGCATCATTGAGGCAGTAAGAGCTGATGGTGGAACCTCTGCAGGGTGCCAGCCTGTTAAGCCATTACTTAGACAGACACAGGCAACATAGGCGTAGTAGCAACTTTCCCTTTATATCACCCTATAACGTCTGGGGGCAATTGCCCAAGCCAATTACCCCATGAACTTTTGTAACATATCACTACTTTCTGAGAGAGAGAGATATGCTGAGAGAGATAGATAGATAGGTAAATAGATTTTGAAAAAAAATTAAGAGATAGTCATAGAGAGACAAAGATGGGTAAAAGGGTATATAAATAGGAAGAGATAAAAAAACTGAACAATAAAATAATGGAAGAGAGAGAGAGAGAGAGAAAGAGAGAGAGAGAGACACAGCCAGTATGATAGATATGACACATATATGCTAATTCTCTGGAAATAGCTTTGTTCTTGCAGGGGGCACATATGAAGCAGAGGCATCACATACTCTCAGAGAGAACAACTTATTGCCACTGGACTGGTCCCTAATCTCGCAGGCACACTAATCACCACTGGACTGGTCCCCACTCTCTGTCCTCATCTACATTATTCCGAATTCTGTATTGCAATGAATTCCGCTATCAAATTTGATTTTCGTCTACAGTGAGGCGAAATCGAAACGTTATGCGTCCGCATTACACCACTGATTCGCAAATCAAAGGACCATTCATCTGTGTCTACCCTTACATTCCTGTTACTGTTGCTAGGTCAGATAAACAATAGCCATGATACAAGGATACAAAGATACAAGGAAGTTTATTGTCACATGCATATAGTTACTGGAAGTAAGAAATGCAGTGAAATTAAGTCTGGTGTCAGCCTATTTAAGTGGCAAGGGCTGCATAAGAAAGGTGGGGGAGGATTGGGATTGGGGGGGGCACCAACAAGGAGCACCCAAGAGCAACAGGGGCAAGGAAAAACTCCTTTACCAAGGAAGAAACCTTGGGCAGATCCACGGCTCAAGGGGCTAACCCAACTGCCAGGGGTCTTGGTGTGTGTGTTGGGGGAATGACAAGGGAGATGGGATAGTGTGCTGTGTATGTGGGGAGAGGGCAGTGTGCAATATGTGTGTTGGAGAAGCTTCCTCATGAGACAATGTGCTGTGTATGTAGGGGAGAGGGAGGGGGGGCAGTGTACTGCAAGTATGGTGAAGGGACTTACTTACTATTGCAAGCAGAGTACTGTATGTATGATGTATGTGAGTGATGACAGTGAAGATGTGTGTGTGGGCGGGAGGGGAATGGAGCAGTGACTGTGTGTGTGTGTGTGTGTAGTGTGTGTGTGGGTAGGTGGGAGCAGTATGCTGTAAGTATATAGAGGATGTGTGTTGGAGAAGATCCTGAAGACAATGTGCTGTGTATGTGGGGGGGGGGGGGGGGCAGTGTGCAGCAAGTATGTAGAGGAGGCTTACTGTAGCAAGCAGTGTGCTGTATGTATGTGAGGTGATGACAGTGATGATGTAAGTGTGTGTGTTTTTTAAATAAAAATAATAAATAAAAAGTTCTATGGAGCAAAAGTTGGAGGAAGTCAGATATGTGTTTGTGTGTGTGTGTGTGTGTGTGTGTGTTTTGACGTGTGATGAAATAAGAAAATAAATAAAAGGTCTGTAGCATAGGGAGAGGGATGTAAAAGTGCTAAAAGTTATGTAGGTGTGTGTGTGTGTGGGGGGGGTCATGAGTGCTGAGGAGTGAATGAGTGCAAAGTCAGTATAGTGTGAGTTCAGAGTTGGGAAATGTTTGAGAGTGCTGAGGAGTGAATATGTGCAAAGTCAGTATAGTGTGAGTTCAGAGTTCGGATGGCCTGGGGATAAAAACTTCTCCTGAGTCTCTCAGTTCTGGCTTTGTGACTACATAGGCGTCTTCTTGATTTCAGCGGTAGGAATAATCCATTGTTAGGATGAGAAGAGTCCTTCAGAATCTTTTGGGCTCTTAGGAGTACTCTTCTGGAATAGATATCTTGTAGAGCAGGGAGTTGAGTTCTTATAGTACGTTCAGCTGAGCGCACTACTCTCTGCAGAGTACTACAATCTCTAACTGTGGAGTTCCCATACCAGGTGATGATGCTACCAGTTAGAACACTCTCAACCGCTGAAGTGTAGAAGGCCTTCATGATGGATGTAGAAACTTTGAATTTCCTTAGCTGACGAAGGAAGTAGAGTTGTTGTCTGGACTTCTTCAGAACATATTGAGTGTTAACAGTCCATATTAAGTCTTCAGTAATGTGGACATCAAGGTATTTAAAACTTGTGACTCTCTCTACAGGTTGCCCGCTGATCATTAGTGGGGTGTAACTAGTTCTGCTGCTGCCTTCTGTAATCCACTACCATTTCCTTGGTTTTATTGACATTCAGTGTCAAGATGTTAGATTGACACCACTGTGCCACCTCATCAACCTGATTCAAGTAGAGCTGTTTATTGTTGTTACTAATCAGGCCCAAGATCACTGTCATCTGCAAACTTGATGATGGAGGTATGACTACTGTTGGCTTTGCAGTCATGTGTGTAGATGTTGTACAGCAGTGGACTCAAAACACAGCCTTGGGGAGCACCAGTGCTGATGGTTAATGTGCTGATGTCAGACCCCCCACTCTAACCACTTGTGAACGGTTGGTGAGTTCAGTCCTAAGGCCTTCATCTTTGTGACCAAGGTGAGAGGTACTATCGTGTTGAATGCTGAACTAAAGTCAATGAACAGCATCCTCACATAATTCCCATTCCCCTCCTCCAGGTGAGTTAAGGTGGTGTGCATGAGGTTTGAGATGGCATCCTCTGTAGACCTGTTGGCTCTGTAAGCAAATTGGAGGGGGTCGAAGGAGGCAGGGAGGGATGAGCAGAAGGGGTTCCCATAGAAAAGCGTTGAAAACAAATGCACTCTCTCAGAGAGGCAGACTAATGACCACTGGACTGGACCTAACTATCTCCTTTCTGTGCCATACATGATGTCAACCCTCTTGCCTCTACTGTAACTCTGCCCACACCCTGCAAACACACAAGGCTGTGGAGTTGTTTCACTAATCTAACGCTGTGTTTGTAATGAAAGTGATGAATTGCAGTAATGTCATGTAAATAGCCAGAAGCATTCTGTAGATACAGATCAAAATGCAGTGCTTTTGATTATATGAAATGCATTAGGCTATGAAATGTTATGTTGGGTGTTGCATAGTTTCCAGAATATACTTGATCTCTTTACAGAAAGCATTTTTAATGGAACATAAACATGAACAAAATAAACTACATAAAATATACTTGAACTATTCCTAAGAACTCCCAGTCACACAACTTTTGTAGCAAACAATGTGGCTGGAACTGATGAATAATTCTCCTCAGACTTCCTCCAAGAAAGGTCCTTCAGGGTTTGAAAATGGAATCTCATGTGATAACTCTCAAACTGATGGGCTGCATATTATTCAGGGAACTGTCTCCGTTGTGCCGAGTGGATTTGACATGATGTCCCAAGAAATTTTAATGAATGCCGTGTAATTACATAAATGCACATATTTGCTTGTTAGTTGCTGTGGATATCATCACAGAAATGACCCACAAAATGGTTGCCAGGAACAAGGGAATCAAAGCCATCATAACTCGCCATAATATCTGGCCATAATTGCTTGGAAATTAGGA
The DNA here is from genome assembly GCF_046254945.1 of Alosa pseudoharengus. Lineage (NCBI taxonomy): Eukaryota > Metazoa > Chordata > Actinopteri > Clupeiformes > Clupeidae > Alosa > Alosa pseudoharengus. Next base: position 23,887,397 of record NW_027468630.1, on the reverse strand, counting down.
AACACCAAAGGACAAAGCAAAGGAACCATTTTCATTTCAATTAATCAGCATTTGTGCTTATTTCAAAATCCTGGCAATCAAGCAAGCACAGGAATGAAAACACCCAAACCCATTTGGTTGTTGGCTGTAAGAGATACTTTCCTGAAGTTACTGTGTTCACAAAAGTGCTTATGTAACCCATATGGGTATTACTGTAAGCAACCATAAATCCTTGGTGAGTACTCAATCAACAAACCAGCACGAATTCAGGATGCAATTGAAAAAATTAGGTGTATGTGTGTGTGTGTGTGTGTGTGTGTGTGTGTGTGTGTGTGTGGACTGGACCACCTTCAAGAGGAAGGCGAGAGTAGTTCTTCTCCTTTACTTGCCGTAATCCCTAAGCACACTATTTGCAGGCATCTCAGCATGTCGCCCACATATCTAAATTGGAATTCAGAGGAAATGCTCCAGCCCAATTTTCAGAACTGCTGCCCTACACTTTCTATCTCTCGCACAAGTCTCTTCCTTTAGTTTTGTGGTCGAGCGATTTTTCCAAATAGGATTAGTCTAATCCCTTTGCATGTTGAAGTGATACCTGTGATTGCACAGATACCTGCTGGTGGCACATTTTCCTGATCCCCAGCCCGGGGGAATTAGAGTATAGATCTCCTGTGTTTTTGAAAAGGAGGAGGAAAACACAGGCTGCAGTGGCAACACCTCCGAAAAGAATAAAGAGGAAATAGGGGTTGGATCACATGACATCTACCTGCAGACGTGTGCGATGGTTCCCACCACACTATTAATGGATGCCGGATCCAGAGAGGATCTCAATTGATAAGCACCTTCATATCTTATGAGAACCAGAAAGAACATCCCCCCCTCCAAACACACACACACACACACACACACACACACACACACACACACACACACGCACACATATTGCCCTGACAGTCTTGCCTTTATTTCATTAGAAATATGTGGAATGTATGTGATTCAAAGGAAATGTGTAAAAAGCGTCATGGCCCAAATTAACATTAATGACTGGTTAAAAGATTATCCATAGTATACTGTGCATTGGAAAAAAAAAACGTACAAAACCTCTGTTTTAAATAATACAGCACCAGGTTGAGGAGCCTATGATTTCGAATAGACTGAGAGCAGTGGAAGGTATCCTTTTTAGACTCGGAGGCGCAGTGTGTGGGCCATTAAAGCCTTGCCTGACCTGGTTTACTGGCTTCCCTCTCAGCGGTGGCACAGGACAAAAAGACCCCTGCTAAACCTGGGACGCTGCACACACAGCAAAAGAGCAAAAAAAAAAAAATTAAAGCCCCAGTGCCAGTGGTACCGAGGAACCGTGTCACACCAGGAACCATGGGGAGAGGGAACCAAAAGAGCTTTAAACCAGGGCGTGGAGGGAAGGGGGGACAAATTGGCTGGGTGCACAGTGTTCTACCATCAGCATTTCCATGCCTGGGAGTAGCAGCAATTAGACCCTGCGTTCATTTCCCACGCAAATGTGTCATGAGCGGTGTGGGAAATAACAGCACTCTAGCAGGTTATCCCGGGAAGAGTGCACACTGGCACCCCACACTGCCCCCCCACCCCCCATTGAAAACAATGCAGCTGCATCTGAAGATAAGAGCAGACAGAGAAATGGGATGGTGGTATCTCAGATAATATTAGAGCTGTCCGCAAACACAGGGATGCCAGTGGGGAGGCGTGCAGGGCTGGTAGGACGTAGACATGTGTGTGTGTGTGTGTGTGTGTGTGTGTGTGTGTGTGTGTGTGTGTGTGTGTGTGTGTGTGTGTGTGTGTGGATACGCTGGCGACTACGCCGCTCCGTCCGGCATCTATTGTCTTTGTTAGTCTGTGTCAATGACAATGTCTTATATGTGGAGCGCTTTGGGTTGCACTCTGTGCATGTTAAATGCTCTATACAAATAAAACTGACTTGACTTGACTTGACTTGTGTGTGTGTGTGTGTGTGTGTGTGTGTGTGTATTTGTGTGTGTATTTGTGTGTTTGTGTGTGTGTGTGTATTTGTGTGTGTGTGTGTGTGTGTGTATGTGCTGTGATATGTAGTGGATTTCATTCCACTACGCCATATTTATGAGATTGGCTAGCAAACACACACACACACACACACACACACACACACACTCCCCACTGCCAAACTACTTTCTACTTTGTAAGGGTAACAAAGTTGTATGGTGGTGAAAGTAGGTTGTGTGGATTGTAATGTGTCCGCTGTGGGATAGGACCGTGTGCCTCTCTGGCGTGTTTACCATGATTTGGTCCCTTCCCATCCCGAGTCCTCCTTTCAAGTCTTTCATCCGCAAAAGTATCATCTGGATGAAAATGTGCTCTTTGAACTCACTTGGCTGGCTAAAAAAGAGTGACAGAGTTGATCTCTCACCAGAGTGCCCAAATGCCAGGCCTTTGGAGTGAAGAGTGTCCCTGCGCCACCACTTCTGGAGGTCACGCCATGCTCTCGCGTTGCCATCCTCTCTCTCTCTGTGCCAAATCTCCAGTCCCTGTCACTCTCAATCTTTGTGGGCGGATGGGTGCGTCAACGGCTGATGGACTAAAAGGTCAATGGATGGATGGATGGATGGAGGGAGGGATGGATGAATGGATAGATATCCAAATGGATGAATATAGAAGAACGGATGAACTAAATTAAATCGCATGACGCTTTGGCTGCTCTGACGCTGTAGCATTAGCCTAAAGTTGACCAAATTTCAACTTTTTGCTTGACGCTCAAGTCGCTCAGGACGGCGGCAGTGTGTACGTACAGTAATGTACACTTTTGATATCTCATAAATAGGACAAGGATTGTCTGTATTTTCCTCATTCAATAACGAAATCATCACTAAACTCATGCACAAATTATTTAAGCATCCTCTTTAAATTAAATAAATTTAAAAAAGTCCTGTAACACATTATTGAACATGCTTTTCTCTCCCAGCTAAGCCTTGGCCTTTTCACTGAAGCTATTATCACATTATCATGTAAGGCTTATGATCATAATACGTGTTATGTGATTGCAGCCTAATGCCCGGGATTAAACGTCTCTGTTGAATGAATGTGAGTGGAAGCAAATGCTAATGCTAATCAGCCCTGAATGGGACATGAGGCTGTGTGTAGATAGCCTGCCGGCACTCAGAGCCTCTACTGCCCACAACCAACACACTGTGAGTCTTTTTACTAGTGACCTCTGCAGACTGGGGCAGCACAAGTCTTTTCTCTGTGGTGCAAACCATCACACTGGGAGTCTTTTTACTAGTGACCTCTGCAGACTAGGGCAGCACAAGTCTTTTCTCTGTGGTGCAAACCATCACGCTGTGAGTCTTTTACTGGGAATCTCTCATCATGCCCACACCAGTAAAACCGTGAATCAGCAGTGGAAGTGCTGGCTCAGATTTACGCCGAGAGCTAACTGAAGTTGGGAGGCCTATAAGCCCCAGGTCCCTGTGAAAAGACGCATTGTGAGTCTGTGTGGGTATGAGAAATTCCCTGAGAAGTGACTCACGGGGTGTCTGTGTGGGCATGATTTTGGTGAAAAGACTAGCTCGGCGTGACTCAAGCCCTCACGGACGCACCGTGAGGTGAGTCTTTGCTCCTGCCGACGAGGCAGAAGAGTGCCTCTGTTCTACTGCGGCCAGCATTAGTCCACTCTATTCCCCAAGTTCATTTAGATGCAGGTGTAGCCTAAATCTGCCCTTCCAGATGGCCATACAGAGCGTTTAGAGGACTATGTGGATGCCAGAGTGGTGGGTTGTGTGCAGTCATGCATGGTGGAAGATACTGTCACAATACCATGGCTTGAATTCTGGATATTAAGGTCAAAATAAAAAAAAGTCTCATCTTTTGTTATCAAATTGTTTGTGCTTCAAGCAAATCTCCATGTTGAGATTTCAGGGCCCCTTCACATAGCTGCAGTTGGTACAAAATCAATTTGTGTGTAACTACCTTGTAATCCTGAAAGGTCACTTGTCATTTTGTCTGGGTGGTTTGATCCAAGGCTGACCAGCGTGCCCATACTATAATCTGTGGTATGATTGCATTCCTACTCACCGGTGTACACACACACACACACACACACACACACACACACATACACACACATATACTGTATACACACACACACATATACAAGGACACCACACAAACACACACACATACAAGGACACCACACAAACAAACACACACACAAACACACACACATACAAGGACACCACACAAACAAACACACACACACACACACACATACACACACACACACATAAAAGGACACCACAAAAACAAGCACACACACACATGGACACCACACAAACAAACACACACACATACAAGGACACCACACACACACACACACACACACACACACACACACACAAACACACACACACACACACACACACACACACACACACACACACACACACAACAATTGTACCCTCCCTCAAAGGCTTTGGTTTGTTTTTACTCTTTGGACACATAGATCTTGAGAGCCGATCACTGGGGTGGTACCCCATAATTCCCCACTCCAGGCTAGGGGCCAATCATCACACAGGAGTGACCATATGGAACTAATGACCTCAAGACTGTTTTCCTCCATCGCAGTCTGTTGTGAGCTCTCTGTAAGTGCCTGCTGGCGCTTGGTCCCAAACACAATCCTCTAAAATATCTCACTGGATAGTGGATGGTTTGGGTTGTGTATGAGTGCTACGGCCCATTACTGGTCTGCGGGATACAATTACCCCAAGTAAACAAGAGTGTTGTGACATTCACTTACACAAGTAGCTGTACTGTATAGTAAATCAAAGTGTCTTTTTTTCCTGTACTCTGGGGGTGAGCATTTTTGGATGGGAGATGCCTTTACAGATGGTAAGGATAGAAAGGATTACCCTGCAGCATCTCTAAGTGAAGCAGTGGTATTTACATAGCAACCATATCATGTTGAGGAATTGTCCTCGCAACAAGATTAACTTTGGAAACAAATGTAAGTGTTTTTCCTCTCTGTCCTTGCCAGTGGAATACAAATATCTGGAAGATTGAGCTATTGGTGGAAAATGCTATTGAAATATTCACTGAAGGGAAAAACTCGGGTACTTGGATTCATGACTCAATTTGAGAATATACTCAATAACCAATCGTAATACGGCATGGCACAAATAATAATATAAAGAAATCAATCACCCCTCCAAATTTTTTTTTATATACATCTGATGAAATATCTAATGAACAAAAAACATTTCTCACTGTCTTGAACATTTCTCCACAGTCCCCCTCTCTTTCAAATTAGTTGTCAAAGAAAATGCCATTTCCAGACACAACACATATATTTATTTCATTTGGCCTTATTTGCTGTTTGTTACTTTGTCTGTTTTCGCTTCATTTGATTTGCCGTGGCTTAATTTATCTGGCGATAGGGAGCGTGCTCGACTCTCAAGAGTGGGTACGGAGATTCATCATGCCAGGCTCCACCATGTGTGGAGACGCTGTCCAAAACAATATTGATTGCAGTGGGACGACAAGCCAACAGGAGCTCCGGGTGGATAATTGTGCGCCGGTGTCTCATACAACACACTGCTGAGACCTGGGAGTGAGTGAGGGAGGGAGGGAGTGAGGGAGGAAGGGAGTGAGGGAGGGAGGAAAGGGGTGAGACAGGACTAGAGGGAGGGTGTTTTGGCTGTTTGCAAAAGTCACAAAATGATGCTGCCGTCACACAAATAAAAACGATGGGGAAAATCTGCGCTGTGTAAATGAAGCTGAATAAGACTGTAAGATCTGTTGGGGCTGGAGCCGCACTCATGTTCTGCTTTTCATTGTAGATATTATACTATTCACCAAGGACCACAAATAGAATGGAATGGAATGCAAAGCCATAGGCTTATGTCAATACGCAAAACAATGTTTCAATCTGAGGTCAGAGTCCTTATAACCAGCTTTCAACTTGCTTCCTTTCCTTTTCCTAAGTATAAATATATAAAGCCTTCTGTTAGAGATGGTTTCATGGCTCAACATATACATCTTATTGACACTTCCCTATGTCTTTTAGAACAGCATTAATGCAGGGCACGGCGCTACGGGTGGGCCTAGGCCCGCCCACTTTTCAACAGGCCCACCCAAAACTTTAATTTAGTCAATAATTATTAAAAAGCGGCAAATAATCTCATGACCAGCTATTTAAAAAGCTGGTCATGTCTATGTTGATGTTTCTGCGCAAGTTCAGCAGACAATGTCAGATACGTGAGGTTTTGGGTCAGATGTAGCTTGTCGGTTTGCTAGGCTAGCTCCAAGTGATCTGAAAGTGTGAAAATAATTTCCAGTAAAGGACAGTGTTGCAACAGTCATTGTTTAGGTACCTTAAACGTGCACGAATGGTCTCGTTGTATCGCTGCAACCAGGAGATGAAGGAGAGCTAAGATCTAACACCTAGCACATCTCTATGGCTTAATAATCGCTTTTTAAATGCTTGCAATTTTTGCAATGCAGCAAACTTTGTTGATATTGTGATGCTTGATCCCTAATTGTCAAAATTTTATTGTCCATAATATTCAATCAATGTGGCACAAATGAAGCTTGAGTCGGTGGATTGATTTATGAAAAGTGGTCAACAAGTCAGGCAAAATGGGGATTATGAGAACCGTTTAGACTCTATGGGCTAAGCCCTGAATGTTTTCAACTGTCCTGCGTATTGATTGAAACTGTCGGGCAGTGTTGTTGAAAACTTAAAAGAAATGAAATGTTCGACCTCATGTTGTACAAGCAGAACTAAACTATGTTTGGGGGAAATATTAGATTCCCATTTTTACAGCCTATAGGCCTTAGGTCTATTAGAGAGATGCGCTAAAGCACAGCCAGGTATGGTGCGTAATGGAGATTCCAAAGCGCTCTTCTTTGGTCAGAACAAAGGAGAGTGATCGAGGATAGGTACGTCCGTCCTATGCACCGAAAGTTTTTACAATGCAACAAATTATTTAAAGAGCATCAAGCTATTAAAATCTCTATTATGTAAGCACAGATAATATAACAGTATTAGTCAGTCATTATTTATTAGGTTAAACAGTGATTTGATAAAGTTTTTTATTTCAGGCCCACCCACGATTGGTCTGGCCCATCCAAAACTGGAATCCTGGCACCGTGCCTGCATTAATGGAGCTGCAAGAAATTTAGGTGAATAACTGTGTGATTCTGTTCTACACAATGCACAATTGAGAATGCTGTCAACACTAGATGTCCTGGTTGTTAAGTTTACTAATAATAATAATTTATAAAAAGCACACATAAGAATGTAACATGAATTGTTTTTTTTTTTTTGTTATCAAGTTTTTTATTGTATTTTATAATTCATACAAGCAACAAACAGAAATACATCTAAGAAAACAACCCCCCCCCCCCCGGTCTTGCTCCCCCCGCCCCAGCCCAAAAAGAAAGAGATTCGGTTAACTGAAACAACATTGATAAAATGATATACCAAGTTATGATGGAAGATGAAAAGAAATAGAGTTAGCAGAAAGGGGACATAAGGCAATGGCTACTATCACAACATACTGTCAATAAAAGATGACCATAAATTAATGTTTTTAGCCTGATCGCCATGCATGATGGCCACAGATTTCTTTAGCTTAGCCAGATCTATAACTGTGTTCACCCAGTGTTGATAGGACAGATGAGGTGCTTTTCATCGCTGTGCTATAAGCTGTAACATGAATTGTTGAACTCGCTGCGAAGGTCACTTTGATTGTCCTTTCATGGCATCTTTTGTGTATCTGATCAATGGACAATAATTGAATTCAATGTGCAGTGCAAGGCCTATGTCTTAGTGCAAGGCCAGGACGATATTCTTTGTCTAACCAGGGTTCTTTCTTGTTATCCATTGTTATTAATATAACTCCTTTGCAGTTATATGCCAGCAATCTACCTTTTTTTCAACTTCACTTTGAACAAGAGGTGGTATGATGGAAGAAAGTGGATTCATGGCTGGCTTTATGTGAAACTAGTCAACAATCTCTGCTCACCAGGTTTCAGCAATGGGGATGTGCTCTGGTGGTGCTGTGCTGGTAGTTATCTACCATCTCCCATCTACCATCTCCTCTCATAGCACCACTCACAAGTCTTGTTGATCCTAGCACTTACCACCCGTCTTGAACTGACACTCAACTGTTTAAAAACAGCACTCACTGATGCACTTATTCTTACTGTACTCTACTGTTTTTAAATTGTCCTAAAATTGTTGAGAGAATTACTTTAAAACTTAACTGTTACCATGTTGTTAGTCGCTTTAGTTAAAAATGCGTCAGCCAAATGTAATGTAAAAAAACTGAGTTATCTGCTGCCCAGTGTGTGTATACTAGTAGCCAACAGTGTGCTCAGCTGTTCTGAGAATGTGTTGTGTGAGATTAAGAGGGATGTTTAAAAAATTATGTAGTTTACAGTTTACATTTAGCCTAATTCTTTGACAGGTGTTGACATGAGACTGAAGAAATATTCAACACAGTGCAAACAGTGATCAAGCAGGAAATGAACAAAAAAAAAAAAAAGATGGCAGGTTTCACATGAGAGAGAAACAACTGCGGGGCACTTAGGGCTCTTAAGGGATTGTAATGACCAAGTGATGGAGATGCAAAGGAATGTGGCACAAGAGCAAGAGAGAAAGAGACCTGTGAGATTTAGTTTGGAGTTTGGAGTTTGGGTACTGCATAGTTTCAGCTGGGTTCTGCACAACCAAACTCCTCGCACATTTCTCCTTTGGGTGTCCACAACCCATTTGCAAGGGGTTCATGAAATAATTTGCTTTGGAAAATAAAGTTGCGCTAAAAATATTTTGTAAAAATGTCAAAAATGCATACCTATGACAATGGGATGATGTAGATGTGATGATCTAAATGTGATGATGTATATGTGATTAGATGTGATGATATAGATGTGAGGATGTAGATGTGAGGATGTAGATGCGATTATGAAGATATGATTGATGTGATGATGTAGTTGTGATGATGTAGATGTGATGATCTAGATGTGAGGATGTAGATGTGATGATGTAGATGTGATGATGTAGATGTGATGATGAAGGTCTGATGATGATGTGATTATGAATATGTGATGATGAAGATTTGATGATGAAGATGTGAGGATGTAGATGTGATGGATATGATGTTCTAGATGAGATGATGTAGATGAGACGATCTAGATGTGATGATGTAGATGTGATGATGTAGATGTGATTATCTATGATGACCCTTTGCTCCCTCCTACATTAACATGAACCACATTGAGGTCAGGTACGGAGGCTTTGCAGATCAATCTCTCTAAAGGGCATGTAAGTGGCTAGGAATTTGGGGACTGCCCAGTGTGAGAACCATCAAGAAAATTACAGATGCTGCCGAGAGGGCATCAAGGTGGCTGTGGATCAAGCCAAGTGATCGTGTGGACAACAAAGATTACTTGCACACAAGTCGGAGTCTGATCACCCCTGGTCAGGTCACCTTTCCAAGGATGTCTGAGGCTGAAAGACCCCAAACACCCTAAGACCCGTGGTAGCATCACTGATGACGTGTCCAAGTGTCATGGTGATAAAAACCTGCTTGCGTAGAACACACACTGCATTACAAGTCAAACTGAGGAAAAGAAAATGGAATTTAAGGACACTTGCCAAAGGAAATGCACACAGATCGAGTTTCCTTGAAGTTGAGCAATAATCAGATCACTTTTCATAAGCACAGAAGTCCAAGGGCAAGGGCAGTGGTATCATATCATATTTTGTTTTGTCTTTTTTCCATCTCTCTACCTACTGCAGGACTTGGCCAGGGCCTCCGCTGATAGGGTCTTTGCTTGCTGTAAGATCCCATTATTCTACTCTGAGACCTGAACAAGAGAGCAGCTACAGTACCTGCACTTCATCATTTTGTTTTCATTCAATCAAGCAAATGAAGGGCAAGGCTTGAGGAAAGAGGGATGGAGTGGAGATGGAGAAAAATAGAGTGAGAGAGAGGGAATTAAGGACGGATAAAGAGAGAGGCTATGGGTATTGAGACAAATAAACACATAGAACAAGAGAGGGGATATGTAATGAGTAATTAAATGGATCAAGAGTGAAATATATGCAGAATGTGAACCAAGAGAGAATGAGGAAGGAAAACAACAGGAGGAGTAGGAGAGAAACGCAGACACAAAGACAGAAATAGACAAGAGTGTCTCCTTCATCTCTCCACAGACACATGAGTTTACTGGAGGAGAGAGAGAGAGAGAGAGAGAGAGAGAGATGGAGAGAGATGGAGAGAGTGAGGGAGAGAGAGAGAGAGAGAGAGAGTGGTGGGGTAGGATAATCAGAGATGTCTGGCCGGAGGCAAGATAGAGTGTACCGCTGCTCAGCCTCTGATCCGTGCCAACTCTCGTTTACGTCCTGGAGTCCATGCTACGTGCTGCACCACCGCCAGCCTCTTCATCACATCATCATCATCATTACATCCTGGAGTCCATGCTACGTGCTGCACCACCGCCAGCCTCTTCATCACATCATCATCATCATCATCATTACATCCTGGAGTCCATGCTACGCGCTACACCACCGCCAGCCTCTTCATCACATCATCATCATCATCATCATCATCATTACATCCTGGAGTCCATGCTACGTGCTGCACCACCGCCAGCCTCTTCATCACATCATCATCATCATTATCATCATCATTACATCCTGGAGTCCATGCTACGCGCTGCACCACCGCCAGCCTCTTCATCACATCATCATCATTATCTGGTGTCAACATCAACACAGTCCTGTTTATCCTCATCAGCTAGGATATTTCCAAGATGGCCAAAATGATGAAAATGAACATTTCATATCTGGGTTCTCGCCTTGTGATGCTGTTTTTCCTCAATTATTTATAATAATCATTTGTGCCTCTACTTTTGGAGACAACTGCACTGCTATCTCCATCTC
>NW_027468630.1:23856464-23871464 GCF_046254945.1 Alosa pseudoharengus | reverse complement strand
ATGGATGCATCTCAAGGCTGACTTAAACGATGGCAGATAGCCGAGGCCGGGCCTCTCAGTGTGCCATTGAATTATTCCCCTAATCCATCTCTGGTGGTGTCACCCACTTTCATCTAGTCTGCCGCACTAATCCAGCCTCAGATTAGGAACATGAAAGACAAGCTTGCAACAAGTGCCCAGTGGTCACCAAAACACTGCAACATCAAAGAGCCAAAGTAATATCTTGGTCAGCCTTCTTTATTTTCCCCCTTAATACCACAACAGCATGACTGTCATTTTTTATCCTATCGGCCACCGCCACAAAGACGGGTCAGGCGCCTATGGCGTTTTTTAAATGTGCTGCGTGCAGATCAAACTAAGGCTTCGTTTGTGAAGGTTGCGGTCGCGCCGGACTCATGGGCGCCAGTGTTTGCGCTTCTTCTCAGCCTCATCAGAGCGGCAGATTTGCATAGCTCATCTCTGGCGTGTGAAAGAGCAGGGAGGCGGTGGCAAGCCCACAGACAGGCTGGGCTGATGGAGGCCAGGGTCCCTCCCTCCCCTCCTCCAGTGCGCCTCCTCCTCATTCCGCTCCACGCTCCCGCTTGCCTCATCCTGCTCCTCCACCACCGCCGCCGCCATCACGCCGAAGGCTTCCAAGACGAGCCTCCCTCCCGCCTCATTATCGCGGCTGCCGCCAGGGCTCCAGAGCAGATGCATCTTTGAGGATAATATTGCCGTTTTGAGCAGCGGTGCCTCTTAATGGATAGGCCGGAGTTCGCCTCCAACCCACCTCCTCAGAGGAGACGCGGGGCGTCGTGGATAAAGAGACAAAAAAAAAAAAAAAACTATTCATCATGCCGCTGCCGGGGCCTCGGAGGCCTCAAGATGGTGGCTTTGTGTCCGAGAGGCTTGTTAAGTCCCCCTCTCGCCCACCGCATCGCATTGCGCCCTGAGCTTTTTCTTTCCTCCCCTCGCCCTCTCATTCTCCCTCCTCCTTTGATTTATGAAATGGAAACACCAGCTGAAATGTTTTGGGACATTGTGCACAAGCAATCTGCTTTTCACTATTAATCACACTAATTGCCCCCCCCCCCCCCCACCACCAACCCTTTTTATGCCGATCTGTGGCTTTCTTTAGTTTCTGCTCCTTCATTTGTCATCCACACCTGAACACAAAGTTGCTGCCTGAATTACTTTTAGCAGGCTCTGCAATCGGGGCGAGAGTTCTGGTGAAACATTGCCTTAATTCAGAGGAACCTCCTGGAAAACATCCTGGTTTCCACCGCCAGTATATTTTAGAACCCAGGATCCATTACAGATCTGATTGAAATTCAACGGGTTAACGCCAGCTCAAAGGTAATGAAGCCGGAGCAAGAGAGAGAGAGAGAGAGAGAGAGAGAGAGAGAGAGAGAGAGCAAGCGCTGTGAGCCTTGACCAGACTTTGAATGAGAAGGCAGGAGAGCATTCAGTGGAAGCACAGAGCAGGAGGTGAGAGACAGCATTATGCTGCTCCCAAGCTGAGTCGATTCTGGCAGCGATGATGCACGCGACTGGAGAGGGGACACACATGGAAGCAAGGACTCTGCTTGCATCTGTTGTTGTTGAGATTACAGTTGCTATTCTTAGCCAATGATGAACTAATGCATTGAATTTATGCATGTTCAAACATAAAAACGGCTACTTTGACAGTATTTGAACAGAATCTGACTCACATGATACCTAGTGCTTTCAATAGCACTATTTTTAGAAATGTGTGTCTTTACACAGGGAACTGTAGGACATCAAACGTGTAGGACATCAAACAATCCAGGGTGTTATTAATGTTAGAATATGTTGATTACTATAAGAATGGTAAATAAATGCCAGCAATTGTTACATTACTGAATATAGGTAAATAGCACATGACCTTCTGACGAAGAATTAAAGACAATGTTTTCTTTTAAGTGATAAAATGTCTATGCTGTGGGTTGATGTACCGAATCTACCCATAGTATTGGACACAGCTCTCCATGTCTTATCTGCATGGCTAGGCTGTCTGGCATAGTGTGCAGTCTCTTACCTTTCTGAGTGTGGGTAATGAAAAGTGAGCTGGAAACTGGTAACTTTGATAGCTTGCCTTCTGAACATGGCTGAATGCTGACACCACACAATCCCCAGCTCTGATTAAAGTCCCCTATCAGAATTCCTGTGCGGTTTCTAATGATGTGAGATGTGAACGTGCTTCAACCTTTTTATATTAAATGGGGAATAATTTCCCAAGAGGATGCGTCATTACTACATGAATGCAGCAGTGAATGAAGGGCTCCCCTCCCCCTTTTGTTTGTGTCTTGTGATTGGCTCATACAGATGCAGCACTCTCTCTCCTTCCTCTTCTGTCCTTTACTCCTCTCTCTTCTCTTCTCTTCTGTCCTTCATTTCCACTCCTTTCATCTGTTCACTTCTCTCTCTCCTCTCCTCATCTTATTTCCTCTCATACTCGTATCATCCACTCTTCTCTTTCTCTTCCTTCCTCTTCCTCCTCTCCATCCTTTTCTCCTCCTCTTTTATCCTTTTTTACCTGTCCTCCTCTTCCTCCTCCTCCTCTGTTCTCTTCATCTTTTCATCTCTCCTGTCTCTCTGTCTCCTCCTCTCCTCCACCTGAGGCAGCAGCAGAGCGGATCTCTCTCAGCTCAACTCCTCCTCCTCTGGGTGCAGCTGAGACCAAGGCGCTGACGCACGGCAGCTTACACACACCTCATACGCACAACAGCACACAGCAGAGAGAGAGAGAGAATGACACAGGAGAAAATAAGACAAAGGAAGAGATTGTGTGTGTGTGTGTGTGTGTGTGTGTATGGGGGAGCGGCGTGTGTGTGTGTGTGTGTGTGTGTGTGTGGGGGGGGGGGTTGTCAATGGAGAATAAATCTGATGGGAGATGTTTAAAAACATCACAGAGAGACTTAAAAGAAACCAGGAATCAGAATACCAGGAGAAGAGGAGACAGGCAGCAAGGCACTTTTGAAGATGAGTTACCTGAAAAGTTGGTAGAAAAAAGACCAGCATGGCTATCTATATAATATATCTATATAACATATCTATAAGTGTTGTAACTTACATATCTATAAGTGTTGTATAACCCTGCCAGGCAAATACAGGCCTGAGACTGAGGAGTTCTAATATCATATATGGTTTTTCATAATCAATGTACATGCTTATCAAGCCAAGTCAGTGTTGCATATAGCTTATGCAAGACATAAGGGGAAATATGTCAGTTAATTGATTGATTGATTGATTGATTGATTTAAATTCTTTAATGGCAGTAGTGTACAACAGGCATTTGTCATACAAACAAAATCAATAAATGAATAAATAAAATTTCTCTGTACAGTATTTGTAAAAAGGATAAACACAATAAAGCCTGTTGTACCATGAATTCATGATACTTACCCTTACAGTAAAGTGTTACCAATGCATTTTGTTACTGCACTACCACAACTTGATTTAAAAGTTAGCTGGGCTGAGTAGCTGCGTCTTGAAGTTGCTTGGCAACCATTCTGATAGAAGAAATATATTTCTTGGAGGAAGAATGATTATATATGAATAAATCTTTACATTCCTCATTGGGCAGCCGTGGCCTACTGGTTAGCACTTCGCACTGGAGAGTTGCCGGTTCGAACCCCAACCAGTAGGCACGGCTGAAGTGCCCTTGAGCAAGGCACCTAACCCCTCACTGCTCCCCGAGCGCCGCTGTTGATGCAGGCAGCTCACTGCGCCGGGATTAGTGTGTGCTTCACCTCACTGTGTGTACACTGTGTGCTGTGTGTGTTTCACTAATTCACGGATTGGGATAAATGCAGAGACCAAATTTCCCTCATGGGATCAAAAGAGTATATATACGTATACTTACTGTGCCTTTATTTTACGAAATCTAGCCAGATATAGTATAGTACAGGTAAGGGGGGTAACAACACCCCTTAGCTGTTCTAAAATCAGTGTAACCTACGGCCTTTCTGGGCTTATTGCTTAAATACAGTCCATTCACACAGTCCAAGCTTCATTCAAACATTACAAACATACAGCACTATAAGAGTAGATAGAAATGCATACAGCGCATAGGACAATGCTACTTGTAGTTGGCAAGGAACTGTTGATTTCCTCCATGTACAGTAAGGAGGAATCTACACACTGTTAGCCTGAAACAACGTTAGACTGACTGGTAGATCTGATTGGCCTGGTCATGAGTCTTGCCTGGTCTTAAAGTTAGTGCTGTCATCCCACTGTGTCAGCTGCCTGTAGTGAGCTGTAAGTAGCAGCCTGTGCACCTCTCACTTCTGCTGTCCTGTCATTGACTGCATTCCAGCATTGACTGCTCCAATAAAATGGGTTTCTGCCTCTGTTTCTTTATGATTTGCTGTAATTAGGTAATATCTGTCTTCAGCGCTGAAGCAAAGTAAACAAAATTCCAATGAACTTCAATCCATATTTCTTCTCACAGATCTCTTTAATACATTGATTCTCATCTGGGCTTGTTGTTGCATACCAATAGGCCTAGCCCTAATGATACCCATATATATTTGAATGCTGTAAGGTGTTTCAGAAGTTCACACTATTTCTGAAAAAAGCAGGAATTTACACAAATTTACAGAAATCTAAATGAGGCAAAAATGACTTGAGTGATTATATGTCAGGCTTATCAGAGACGTAGGCTAGAAGTTATTCAGATGTTATTAGTGCATACAGGTTTGTTTGAAATTGCCTCCTGCTCTGATTACAGCAAACATTTGAATACATTCTATAATGAGCCCGATAGAGCTCGAGCCGATCATTAGCACTCTTATGACTACTAATCACTGTTTGTGTGCGTATCGGATCAATTAATTGCTCGGCACTAATCAATGCTGATCCGCTGGGTAGACAGTGGGGAAGACTTAGCAGAACGCACAACAGTGCAATCACACTCCAAGATAGGAAGCGTATCTGTGGAATTTGTCAGTGGCAAGACATCAAAATAATTTCAAAATGGAGCGTTTTTGGCATAAGCAAGCACCGATGCGGGCCTAATGAATTAAAGACCATGAATTGAGGCCCAGATCTCTTTGCGCTATCAATGTGCTGTAAAACTGTATGTCCTGTGGGGAAAGTCACACAACCCGTTTTATCCTGTCGTTGCTTTTATCATTTCCCCCATATAAAAAAGACTCCCATCTCATTACAGCTCACATCAGGCTTCAGTGATTCCTATCACCCCAGGGACACATTACGGCATCAGCTCCCTGGCTGAGGAAATACCCACCCTTTCCAGGGTGTATTTCACTGTCACCACACACACACATACGCACACACACACACACCTCCCAAATAATAGATCACATAGACACCCGCTACCATGTAGCTCACTACTGCTTAGAGGCACTCATAGCAGTGTGTCTTGACCATTCCTGTGGTTTGTCTAACTCCCGTAGTCGTGGAGCTTAGAAGGAGTCCTCTTGTAAACTGTTATTGCCGCTGTTTGCGTGCAAAACCGTGAGGATTTCTGTCAGCCTCGATTTGTCAAGACGTGTAACTTGAGCTCCGTTCCCTTAGCTCTCCCTGTCCAGAGGGCCCGCCATCTGCCCCAAGACACCCTCAGGAGCACAGGCCAAGACTCCACACCTCTGCGCCCCTGCCTCACCCGACTCGTGAATAATTGAAGACACTTAGTATGTCCCTGGCTTCTCACCATGTTAACCCCCTTTGACCGCCCCCATCATGAAACCCTCTCCTATCTTATCAGCACACCACAGCCTGCCCCTTCCTGTCTGAGATTCTAATGAGCATCTCGAGTTAAAATTCATCTCTCCATCTCTCCCCAGTCCTTGGTGACACTGCAGTACATGCTACTGAGGGCAATTAAAGTTTCTCTTTACCACACAGGGGAGCCTGCAGGTGTTATTTCTGCTTGACTTTTTCTTGTGAAAATTCCTAGCCTGTCAAGGTGACACCCTGGTTTGAAAAAAAAAAAATCCTGCAGGGCTTTATTTCCATTTTCCCATTTTTCTCATTCAAATTCCATGTAGTATTGTCATTTAGCCTTTTCATTTAGCATTGCCATTTAGCATTGTCATTTTAAAGGGACACCAGGCCAGCCTGATGCTTTTTCTCTACGAAACTCCCCCTCGCTCGGTCTGAAGCTCTTTTCCTTTTCTTTGCGTCTTCTGTCAAGGGTTTTCGCTGCTTCTTCGCCGGCTCTGCCATTATACACACGTTTGCAACAATCTCTAGCGTTTCGTTAGCCTGCCTGCTTCGGTCGGCGGGTAGGATACACTGAACTTGCAAGCGGGATATTCTTCCTACAGGCAGTAGGGGCGGGCGAGGGAGTCTTCATTCGCCCTGTAACGAGTCATTTAACCATATACCGACTTACGAAGATGATTAATTAACACGAAAACGTTGCCTGGTGTCCCTTTAAAGTGGACCGTTAATGGTATTGCCAAAGCCTGGCTTATTTGTTTATGTATGAACCTGACAAACACCCACACCCAAAATGTATTCATGGAGTCAAAGTTGTGTCGTCCGAGCACAGTAGAGATTTGACGTTGAGATGTGTTGTTGTGTGGGAGGTGAGAGGTGCCTCTAGCATAAATATCCCGCTTGTGTGTGTGTGATCCAAAATACTGATCGGACTGGAAGTCCTGTTCTGCTCTGAAATGGACTTGCCGACTCAGCGCTTCAGACTGGCGCCACGTGGTCCTGATGGAACAACTCGACCCACTCAGACTGGCGTGACGCCCGCCGTCGAATTGATTCTATGAGCTGTTTGCCAACAGATACCGGGTGCCTCTGTCCCAAATCAGTCTCCTGGTGTGCTTTATATAGAGCCATCAGTGTCTGTGATAAGAGTGTTTTTTATGCTGTCTTGGTCCCAGTGATGAGATAAGATTTCATATTCCTCACACACACACACACACATACACACACACACACACTCTTTTACTCCTGCAGCCTCCTCCGAGCCTCGTTAAGAAGGCCGTCTGGCCATCGGAAGAGAGCTGCTGACTTTGAGATGACTTTGGAAATGTCTGTCATCCATTACATGGCAACAGCTTCCTTTGTCCAAGCAGATGTGTGGAGGGAGTGCCAGGACACCTTTCGTTGTGTGTGTGTGTGTGTGTGTGTGTGTGTGTGTGTGTGGAGGGAGAGACGGGATATCCTTGGGTGTGTGTTGGGACAGTGAGATTTCAGCCCTAATCTATCCTTGTTAGGCAGTGTGAGATATGAAGACCGAAGCTGTCTACATGTCTCATCCTATCATGACAATGACACTGGCGTTTCCCTCACCTGATTTTTGGCACACAGAACTGAGTTCCATGACCAGAGCAAAGGTGGTACGGTTCCTCAGCTGAGCCGCTCTGAAAGAAAAGGTGGTACGGTTCCTCAACTGAGCCGCTCTGAAAGAAAAGGTGGTACGGTTCCTCAGCTGAGCCGCTCTGAAAGAAAAGCCGGTATGGTTCCTCATCTGAGCCGCTCTGAAAAAAAGGTGGTACGGTTCCTCAGCTGAGCCGCTCTGAAAGAAAAGGTGGTACGGTTCCTCAGCTGAGCCGCTCTGAAAGAAAAGCCGGTATGGTTCCTCATCTGAGCCGCTCTGAAAAAAAGGTGGTACGGTTCCTCAGCTGAGCCGCTCTGAAAGAAAAGCCGGTATGGTTCCTCATCTGAGCCGCTCTGAAAAAAAGGTGGTACGGTTCCTCAGCTGAGCCGCTCTGAAAGAAAAGGTGGTACGGTTCCTCAGCTGAGCCGCTCTGAAAGAAAAGCCGGTATGGTTCCTCATCTGAGCCGCTCTGAAAAAAAGGTGGTACGGTTCCTCAGCTGAGCCGCTCTGAGGCACACAGCAAAATAAACCAAAATAAAGGCTGCAGTGCGTAACAATGAATCACCAATTAGAACTGGAGCCAAGATAAGGGCATAAACACAGCATGGCGTCAAATAACAACACCAGCAACGCTGCAGGACTTTTCCAAGTAACTTTATGATTCATTTTGGTGGTGAAAACATGTCAGAGATGCAGGCTCTCGTACCCTGCGCTCTTCACTGGAGCAGGAAATCCAGCCAATGCTGCCAGGAGCCCAAAGCCCAGGCATTCCGGGGATATTAGCCCTCAACTACACCAATTAAGATATCATTCCTGAAGAATGACAAAGATGGTATTCCCATGGCAACCGCCCCCTAGGGAATGAACGAGCCAAGCCCAAAAAGCCGATATGACATGGCGTGGCTAAATCCCTTGGGCATCTTGATTATCAAGTTGGAATGATCCCAGACAACAAATCAAAATTCCCATGACGTAGCCTTGCCCTGTCTCAGCTGTTGCTACGGGCTGCAAAAACAGCAGAGATATCCACCTGATATCCAGTTCTCCTCTATGTGACCCCTAGAGGTCAAAGGTTAACACCATCTTACGTAACACCTTGTCTAGTTTTTTTTTGCAGAGGAACATTTGAACTAATATACAGCTTCCAGTAGAACTGAGTAATAATATTTATACTGTAAATAGTTCCTCACACACAACCTTGTGATGTTCCTGTTTCATAAGTTAATTTACATAAAGGTTCATTAATTGCTCCGTATGGTCAGGTAACATTCAGTAACACCGTATGAAAAAGTTGATAGATGAGCATTTTGTAATTCTTCATGCAAACCTTTCATTTTACTCAAGGGGTGAAGTTACTTATTCGGTCTGGCAAGGGACTGGTAATTATGTAGTAGTTAATAGGCAAGTATGTAATTACTGGTAAATATATCATTCATTAAATTCCAAAGAAATTGGAAACTGCTAATATTTCTTCAATAATAAAGAGGATTAGGAGTGATGGGAGGACACCACCCTCTAGTAGTCTGTGAGTTACCAGCCACTATTTGTTTGATGATGGTATACGCACACCTTGTGAGGTGCTGGGATGGTAAATAAGACTTAGAAATTAGAAGAATTTCACACACTCAGAACTTCAATATGCAATTATTTATAGAGTGTCCCAGTGACGCCACTTCCACTTGCCTCCATGGGACCTATCTTTCAAAAAAATTTGAACGCCAGTCTATGGCGAAAAAATAAATTATTTTCTGGTCCCGGTTGACTTGTGCCTTGAATTACCCATATGATGTTTGTCAATTTTAAAGACAATTTTTCATGTAAAGACATTTGCAGTTTGTTTCGTAAATATTGAATTACAACATTGTGAAAGATCGTAATTCCAATGACTACAAACCCATCAGTCGCGCTAGTGACGTTAGCTCATTCATAATCTTATCGTTTCATTACGTTGGTGACGTACATCGTTCGAGATGAGAGATGTAGTCCACTAAGCGGATTCGTACAAAACCAACATAACTTTTGAAGTCTATCGAACAACAGTACTTTCTTGACGTGAAAAATTATCTTTTAAATTCACACACATCATATGTGAAATTCGTGACACAATTCAAACTGGACCAAAAAATAATTGTTATCTCTCCATTAACTCCCGTTCATATTTTTTTGAAAGATAGGTCCCTTGTAGCGGAAGTAAAACGGAAGTCACTGGGACACTCTATTAGACCAACATTTCGGCTTGCACCTTCATCAGGGTCATTTTTTACCAACCAGTTACCAACCACTACCAACTTACTTTTTCCCATTAAATGGGAACCTTGCACATTTTAATTGTAGTAAAAGGAAAGTCCTATTACTACATATTTACCTACTAATTGCTAGATAATTATACCATAACATGCTACAAAAACTCATAGCTAGATTTATGAAAACCTAACACTCAATGATGAGCTTGCTAATCATGAGAGATTCCAACCATAATTTGATAGATGGAAACCATAATGACACATTCAGGGAGTTGTTTTTAAGATGCAGACACACAGGAGTGGGTGTGATTAGTGGGCTGTGCCACCATTCCTTTCCTGCGTGTCTGTTTCCCCCCTTGAGTCAAAGCGGCCTACCTTGTGATTTATGCTCCTCTTGTAAACACTCGGCACCTGTGAGAACACATGCCCGCCTGTCACAGCACAGGGAGAGTAGAAGAGAAGAGAAGAGAAGGGTGAGAAAAGAACAGAAGAGAGATGAAGTGAGGCTGAATTCCATTCCAACTCTTAATATTTCATTCCTTATCTAAATTAACTTTTGCCCAAAACCCAAGCCTAATCAAGTTGGACACAGGGGCATTCTGTTTTTTTTTTTACAGTTATTTTGCAATATGAGCATACACCTTTAGCAATTTGTGTTTTATTAATATAATGTAAGGAGCGTCATATCATCTGTTGTTGAACCACAAGGGAATAATCCATAATTCTTAGATTTTAGTGTTCAACTTTGTGTGGGAAATAATAAATTTTCTTTTTGTTTCTTAAGTTGTGAAGCACAGAATATAAATGTTGCAAGTTGTATGATTAATGTGAAACAATAAATATTTTATCATCCTGCACTGCATTAAACATTGTTCTCTTTGAAACAACTATGGTACAACTATCTTTGTGAGGGGCCATCGCAAGCACAAGCCACACCGCATAAGAGCTACACTTCCTTCCCAAACAAATGTTGTTGTCCCATTGTAATTCAGAGAGAGAGAGAAAGAGAGAGCCAGTGTTCAGGATGTATCTCTACCATTTAATGATGCCCATGGTACAAAAAGGCTGCCGGGAATCACAGTCCAGACACACTCCAGGGCTACCCGTCTGCTACCGGGAGACACATTTAAAAGTGTGAACCGAACTTTTGCCACCGCCGGAAACTTTTGAAGCACCCTGCTTAGTTTTGTAAGAGCAGCCATGAATCTTACACAGCAAGCGTGAACGCACGGCAGCTGGCAGATGGATCCGCAGCGATTATCGCCCGTTTTATGAAACCACTCTTTTACAGGTTTGACTGAGCGCGGGGCGCATAGTCTCTGCGTAATTTATGACTGCGTGAGCTGCTTTGTGTTCCAAATATATTTATGAGTGTGTGCGCAAAAAAAACTCACTTTAATATCTCACTCAAAATAGATCCCACCAGAAAGCAAGCCAGGGGACAGACGGAGACAGCACATAAACTTTAAAATAACACCATCAAGGGAAAGCAAATCACCTGATTCTTGAGGAGACATGCAATATGAATCTGGAGCTTGCATAAACATGGTTAAAGCCTCCCTCCTGTTCTTGTTAATGTTCGATATGCTCCTCCACCAGGGAAGACAGACTCTCACAGTGTTTTGTAAACCTCCTGCAGAGATGTGAGCAACTGAATACTAAAAAGACAAAGCATAAAAATGTGGAAAATGCATTTTTTTTTTCTCAGAGCAGCAATGTGAACATTAGATGTTCCTTTATGGCTGGTGGAGGTTAAGTTAGATCACACATACCCATTCTAAGTGCTAACATCTGAATGGAAATAGGAGATCAAGCATCGGAATGTGAGGATTATGATGATGATTCATTGTGTTCAGAGATTTCCAGCGAAGTCTGTTATGGTGGTATATGTACTTTGGCATATCTGGCGGGTTCTATTCGATTCTGTGATGGAGCAGGTCCTGATTTCACTAATGGGCAATACGGCTTCCAACACACAAAACCCACAACACATACTGTAGCTTAGCAAAATATTGAGCTACTTTCATAACATGTGGAAGATTTTAAGACACAAACATGGGTGGGTCAGTGGCAACGCAATGCTGGGGTGTGTCCATGCACACATGTGGGAGTTATAAATAATATAAATGAGTGGCTTTAAAGCAACACCGTTCCCATGTAACTTCTAAATTATTTCATATATCATGGCTGACACGACATGTTAGTGACGTCAAGAACATTTTAACCCCATTAAACAACAATTTCTAATCTCTCCGTGTACAGTTAAGGTACTGTATTGTCGAATTATTGTGATTGGCTAAAGAATGAGTCTAATTCCTAAACCCATTTTTGCTGGACTGTGCTCCACTTTGAGTCAATGAAATGAGCAGATAAAGGTATCCCTCTCTATTCTCACTGAGTGGTTGCTGATGTGTGGAGCATGTTTGTGGTGCTTGCTGTGCTTTCAAATTGGGTTCCAGTGACTCAAATCTCCCACAAAAGATTGTGCCAATTTTGAGTTGAGTTTAAGTTCAGGGAATTCAAGGACATTAGAAAAACAGGACATGCTGAAAAGTATGACAGAACAAAATAACCCCACTACTCTACAGACTCTTATTATTTTGTTGAAACTCCTTGTCAGAGAGATATTTGTATCCAGAGAAAACCTGACATTTCTCGCACAAGTTGGCACTGACTTTGTGTCTTGTTAGTTGTCAATGTTTGCTTGTGGCTATCAAATGCTTAAAGACAATTGAATAATTCGGTCGGAAAAAAAAATCTTTGCAATTTCAGGTTAGAAGCTTTGCACTGATCGCACTGATGTTCTGTAGGCCTACAGAAAATGAATAAATAAATAAATAAATAAATGGGCTGGTTACAAAGTAGACGTATGAGCTTCCAAACTGGTGTATATAAACAAGATTTCCTGACAGAGCTCAGTTTTATTGAGGTTGTGCACCAACAGTATGCAACAGCCTGTAAGGATCTGAATACCGGCAGCATGAGACAGTGATTCACCACTCAGATAACCTAGTGCAGATATACATTATAAAACCATCACTCCATTGTGTGTGATATAATTTGACTGTGGGATTGAATGTTGCACTTTAGATTCAACAGTGTGGCAGTGCATTGAGAGACGATGCACAGCATATGTTTGAAGGCCATGTCCTGTCACTGATGGGAAGACATGTTTTCACATGAAAGGGAGAAAGTATCACAGAGCTGCGTGATCCTACATCAAAGCCGTGCTGATAGAAAAGTAATCTTAGTGCCATCAGAAACATGAGCATGGCTGTGTATGGAGCCTGCAGACCCCCTGTGGCCAACACTCAGTGTGGGATCGCTACACTTCAAATGGCTCCACTTTCATAAAGATCCCAAACTAGAAGTTTTAATAAATGTTTAATATAGGAAATGGGTCCTTATCGGAGTCTCAGATCCACCATTTTGTTGAATCGGTCCCCTTGAAGACTGCGGCTGACCAATGGCTGCAGTGTCGGTTTCATTTTTAATCGCTGTTGGCCGTTGGGCCGGGTGCTTCCTCTTCCGTTCACCTAGTCGGCCCAGCACTATACGCCCAGAATAGCAGGCGAGGAGAAGGGAGATGAGCCTGGGACTGGGAGAGCAGAGTGTGTCTGCTGAGGGAGATAAGAGGGCCCCATGTTCCTCGCACAGCATACACACCCATAGGCTCTGTGGAAAGTTTCCCTGCGTTTCATTTTGTGCCCCGTATATTCCCCACTAAGATCATTTTACCCATAAAACTGGGATTATGTCTAGGTGGTCTTCCCGCGTCTAAGTAAAACTGCTATCCTACTGACACCGTGACCATCACCAATCCTCTCCTCCTGCGCGAGAGATCCTGCCCTTTCATAGTTTAATCTCCAACAAAGACCATAATATTGTTGCGGTTTATTGTCTGGTCTGCTCTCCTTCAATAAACAGAAATTACATTTTGTCTTTCCTAACTCTATTGAACAAACCCAAGCTGCAAGCTTGCAGAGAATGCCTGGAGTGGATTTTGTTGGAAGAGGGTAAAGTGACTGGTAAAAAACAAGGTTTATTGCACAGAAAACAATACCCAATGGAGCATGGCCAGAGTGAATTTGAGCCTGGTCCTACCAGGTTACAGGTCTGCACCCTCTAAGGTGGATTAAGAAAAGTCTAAAATGGGAAGTGTATTACAAAAGGGTGAGACTCTTTTGCTTCATGAAAGCTGTTCTTGTAATATCTGAATGACATGGCTGCTTTTTAAATCCCTGGGAATATGATTTGAATATCTAAACGGGTCCTCCTCCTTCTCATGTGTTGGATAAACGGCAAGCTTAGAGCTCCTGCATAGAGCTTTGTGGTACAAAGTTTGCTGCGAGCTGATTTTATGTTGAAAAATGGCAACTTCTCTGTGCCCCACCACCACCTCTGTCTTGATCTTTTGAGCTGCACTGAGTCCCTCTATGCATCAGCACTTATTCGGAACTGATGACAAAGGCTTGTGTTTAAATTATCTGAAAGACTGGCTGCCGCAAAATAACCCTTATCTCTCTGCAAAGGAAGCAGCACAAACCTAAAAATAAAATACTGCAGTTTTGATCTGGTGGCCAAACACAAAAAGCACATCCTCTTGGATGTCAGGGAGCATTGGCAAATTGCTCTCGCAGATGACTCACATTAATAACCAGTGCCGAACTTGCAGTGCAACAGGGCCAACTTCTAATGAGATTGTAATGGACAAGTTTGCCTACTTTTGATAGTGTTTCAAACGTCCATGGGGCTAGCAAGTGAGACA
The DNA here is from genome assembly GCF_046254945.1 of Alosa pseudoharengus. Lineage (NCBI taxonomy): Eukaryota > Metazoa > Chordata > Actinopteri > Clupeiformes > Clupeidae > Alosa > Alosa pseudoharengus. The sequence continues at coordinate 23,857,150 of NW_027468630.1, read as the reverse complement.
AAAGAATATCGTGTTCTAACTTTTGTAAGTATTTATATTATGCAAACCAATCATTGGCATGACATGTTGTTATGTGCAGGCATGGTAGAGCAGTCAGTCTTACCACCAAGTACTGGTAATCAACTGGCCTGGGTTTTATTGCTATACCTACTGTTGTGAGTCCATGTTGCTTTGTCTGCTAGGTACTGTGACGACTGATGACACACGTGGTCCAGTCATTTGTCTTTATTAGAGCAGAAGTCAGGAACACAGACCAAGACTTAGACACCATTACAATGAACACACAAGAGTTGCCACTAACACTCACACAATATACAAACAGGGTGGTTACACTCACACCGACACGAGGGTTACACGAAAGGAAGAACTAAGGAGTGTTACACACAAAACACTATACCACATACATAATCCCAAACTAAAACACAAACATTTAACCCGCACAGTTTCCCTGAAACCCCCCTGAGTAGCACTGTGGGTAAAAGCACACTCAGTCCAAGACACACCGACGCTACAGTATCATTCACCTTTACCTGGTGATCACTAGCCACTAAAGCAATTTAATGTTTGGTTATGAGATCCAGGTCTGAGATCTTATAAAAATGTAAGAACAGCCTTTAGTACAGCACCACCCAATATATTACCATGTGTATCATTTCTTCAGTTAGCGATGTTGTCCACATGCCAAA
>NW_027468630.1:23791464-23853964 GCF_046254945.1 Alosa pseudoharengus | reverse complement strand
CTGTCACAGGACAGGACATCTGCCATGATATTGTGATGTCAGTGTTATTATGCAGGCTTCAAACAAAAAATCTTTACTTTCAGATCCACCATATTTTGTGTGCATGCTATCCATCTCTATAGTGTGCTGGAGGACACTGAAATCTTGCACACCACCAGCATAATATGGAGGCTATTTGTGTATCATCATATCGTTTCAGTTGACCTGCAGTCAAGTAGCATCGGCAATTAACGCCCTGCAAGGGGAGGCTCGCTGCTGGCTGGTGACTAAATGCCACGATGAATTCCCTTCCTCCTCCGTGAAAAGAAGCGCTCTGTCCCCTATCCCCTTTTCGTTCGGATCAAAGCACCGCGGCTCATGAAAAATCATCACAGAAGAAAAGGTATTTGTTTCAAGAGCGTGAGCGACTTCATTAAAATGGCCTTTTAAGAATCTCATTAGATCATTGACTCCCCCTCCCCCTAGCCCGTGGCCCTTGGATGCCAGTCATTAGGAGGAAACAGAACAGAGCGGAGGAGGCTTGTTAGTGCGCTATTTTGAACCAGGCCACTCTTTCCTCCATTTGCACCCACCTTGACTTAACCGTGGGCTACTAATTAACAGAAGGGGGTAGAGCTCAGGTGACATGCTAAGCCCATCTAGCCTAGGCTCTCATTAAATGCCTCCAGTTTGACCCTTCACAGATGCAGACGATAGGGTGACAAAGACAATGACAATGGTCGGCACATGACCAATTGTGTGTGTGTGTGTTTGGCGTGCATGCATGTGTGTGCAAATGCATGTGCACAGGCGTGCATGTGTGCGTGTGTGTGTGTGCCATCTCTGCTATTATATGGTCGAGAAGTTGCTACTTATACCCTTAAGAACTACTGAGTATTGTGTTTGTTAAGTTATATATCACTTAAGCTAAGTGATATTGTGAAGACCTGGTGCATGCAACTGGTCCATGGGTTTGCATATATAGTGTACTGCGTTCTTAATATCTGTGTCGCTGTACCATTTTCTTCATGTGGACATAAATAAATGGTTAAAATGTGTGTGTGTGTATCTCTCTCACTATCTCTCTTTCTCTCTGTCTCTGTGTGTGTGTGTGTGTGTGTGTGTGTGTGTGTGCATGAGTAGAAGAGTATACAGTCATCAGCTCTAACACCCATAAAAGAGACAGAGTAAGAGAGACATCGGTTCATGGGTGGTGGGAATGTAGAATGATGAAGAAGGAAATAGAGAGAGAGAGAGAGAGGAACAGACAGAGGGAGAGAGAGGGAGAGAGATGGAACGAGAGAAAGAGAGAGAGAGAGAGAAAAACAGACAAAGAGAGGGAGAAGGGTTTATGGGTGTTAGTCCAAGACAGAGCCCTGAGGAGACAGAGGTAGCAGACGTCGGCTAGTTGATAAAAATGGTGGATGAGGAGGAGGCTGGTAATGAAATTGAGGGCTGGCCTCGTAGTGGCGTGCTGATAAATGGCACCATGGTGTCTGCAGAAAAGCCAATAGTTGTGTGGAGAGGACCAGTGAGAGGCCTGCTAATAGAGAACGCCTGGATGTAGACAGGGCCTGTAATAACAGGCCAGGCCGGCGCACTGAGATAAAGAAATGAAGATTGAGTTAGGGTGGTTAGAAGCCGTTACAGCTTGGGGAAGGCAGGGAATGGAGGTTATGTGACGCTGTGTTGGGAATGCGTGAGAGCCCCTCCTGGGGTGTCTGACATCCACTGCAGTGATAGATTTACCAGGCTGGACTCAGATAGAGGCTGAGGTAACAGAGTTTCCTGCAGGTGCACTCTGAATCATTAGTTTTGTCTGTATGAAATGAAACACATTCTATTGGTAGCGTTAAAAATAATCTAAGTGGCTGTAAATACAACATAGATCCTGGAACTATCACTCATCGCTGCTTAGAAGTGTAAAGTCATCAACTTCCCTGATACCTTATTTTAGGTAAACCCCTGGTCACTTCCCTGATACCTTGATTTAAGTAAATGCCTAGGAAGGCTATTGTTCTTGCTCTTGTCACCATGAATGTAAGTGAACAAAACAATGCTGATGCCACTTGAGAGTTTGTGTCAGGAAGGAAGCCATAGAGGGGGCTGCATTATAGTTCCCTATTCCTCGTTGAAGGTCTATGTTGTGACAAACTGTTGGCCAAACTGTACACAGACAATAGATCCCACAGTGACTGCATGAATAGATGGAAGAGGAAGCATTAATTTGGAATTCTGGAGGGCTCTATCCAAGTACTGATTGTTCTAATGCATTTTTAAATCTGATGTGCAAATATAATTTCTTCATTCTCAGTTCAGGTGAGGGTTGACACCAACAGACTGCAGTTATTGGATTGTTAAAGTATTCAAAGATAGCAAATTACCTTGAATTGCCTTTGATGAGAACAGAGTTTTAAGAGAAAAAGTAGCCTACTCAGTTATCATTCATTAATCGAATTCAAAACGGTATCGTGAAAAGTGTTCTGTTAGAGGTCTCAAACAAAAGGTAATCATGTATACACCCAGAGCACTTATTCACACACTGTCACAGGAGACCAATTGCAATAAATTACAATAGGTGTTGAAACTTCACCATCTTCAGAATTCCTTTGGATGAATCACAGGAAATGAAGAGGTGACTTGTATCAGTTAGTCAGACACAATTCTGTTCACTGATGAGGCGGCTGTGTATTGATTAGCTCCACCAAACAGGGTGTGTTTTCACCCACACCCATGATTGTTGCACAAACATCTGAAAGGATTTCCACTTAGCCTGGAAAATCCAGACCCTGGTAATCTAGAAAGATTAAGGGTCTGGCCACGAACAATGTAATGGCCCAACTCGAGGGGCGGCAACAAGCATGCATTTAAAAATCTCACTGCACACAATTGGATAACACTAGACCATGTTTAGTCTGAATGATTTCGGACTTTGACGCAATCGGATAACACTACGACCAATATTTACTGTCCTCCAACGTTGCAGCGCTGTCTTCATCAGTTTAGCTGGTTCCCTGGGATGCAAGGGGTAAAAGTAACGTGCATCATTGCTCATTGCCAGAGTGTCTCGCAGAGACAATTCCATTGTGCTCTCGCAAGAACTCTGGATTTCCAGGGTAATTTCCACTAAACTTGGTGCAGGAAAAGAACATTGGCCGGATATCCCAGTTACATTTTGGTGCGGATCTGGCTAAATGGGCAAATCCAGGATTTTTTAATTTTGTTTAGCATTATATTGGGATGTTGTCATTTTAAAGCAATTTCCCAGAGAGTAATGCTCAAATCAAAAAGTCTGGCACCTTGGCTAATGTCCCATCCCTCCGCCAAGTTTCATGGAAATAAATGATTGACTTCTTTCTGCTTTATCTGTTTATTTGAGTGGTCATGTGTTGTTCATGTGAGTGGTCATGTGTTGTGCCAATGACTTGTGCTACATACTTTTTTGGTGTCTGGCATTGCTGTTGCACATCAGAGCTTTACTGTGAATAATGGCAGATGGTAGTCACTGAGCCAAGGAGGGATTTTTAATTTGTCTTCTTTGAACAGGAGGGAGATAGGCTGCTACTCACTTTAATATATTTTCTTTTGTACTTTCTTATATACTGTGGAATATATATTTCAAAAATAAATAATATGCCTCTTGCAGGCTTCCCGGCAGAGAACTATTTAATTATTGATGCTTTTATTCTTTTTGGGAGCTCTTCAGCTCGTTTTTACAGAGAAAGGCAACAGATGGTTTCACTGTTTCTGTTTTTATGCTCTTGTTTAGGTCGGGCAAGTCCTTGGGGCCATTACAGCAGGAAGCACGTGTGTGTGTGTGTGTGTGTGTGTGTGTGTGTGTGTGTGTGTGTGTGTGTGTGTGTGTGTGTGTGTGTGTGTGTGTGTGGTGTGTGTGTGTGTGTGGTGTGTGTGTGTGTGTGGTGGGGGGGCGGGGGTGCAAAAGGGGTCAGTTAACACGGACGCTGAGCCTGACAGGGGCCACCAACGCCCCAAAACATGTGGCTTTTTTCCTCACCAGTGCCCTTACGTGGCATGACACGCTCGGGATGACCATGTGCCACCCATGTGGGTGTGTGAGGTCAGGGCCGAAAACAAACACGCAAACTGCCCGGAGGGAAAGTAGACAACTGTCACTGGACACAAAGCACACACACACACACACACACACACACACACACGCCCAGCTGTTATTGTCTCTGGCATTAATTATCTGCTCATGCAATATTATATATTTTTCTGAGCAAAAACAAAGGATTGTGCAACTAAACGTACGCATTGTGTCTGATCATGATGATTTGCCCATAACAGCACAGTGTTTCCTTTGTACGTATTTGTTCACTATTACAGTAACATTTGTTGCCAACGGGTGGACCAATTATTTTCAGCTGAACAAAATAATATCTGTTAATCCCTCAGTTACTAACTTATCAGGAATAGCCTCAGAACTGTGATGACCTACAGGATTACTCTTCCTCACATGCAACCAGATCACAGCCATGATGTTACTTTCTGAGGACAAATTTAATTTGAGGTTTTGAAAGGTGAGTCCATGTAGACAATCATAGTTCAAATCATGGGAGGGGGGGACAGCAGTCAACAACAGTCTGGGGGGTATTGCACTATTCTTATGTAATGTAAATTGTACTCCCAAACTGTGTTAAAATGGTGTGTTTAGCAGCCAGAATTTAACAATTTGCAGCCTACTGTACCTTAGTTACTAGACTAGATGGTGTTCGCTACATTTAACACACACAAGTGTATTAAAAGAAAAAACTGCCTTTTAATACGCACAGTCGACCCCCCAGATTGTAGTAGTGTAATTCGAACTCTGCAGACTATGTTGACACCCACCTATATCACTGAATGAATTCCCTTATAAAAGCTAAGCAATGTCTGCCGACTCATCAATGGCAGTTAGCCACAGCTTTATGGTAGAATAAGACGTAGCATTACAGTTACTTAAGTGTTTGATCCAGTCCAGCATTTGATCTGATGCGGATTAGGAGATCTTTAGCCTGATCCTTGGCTACCTTGGCAACATCACAGAACCTAAAATGTCTTACATGTGTGCTCCTGTGAGAAACAAGAACAGTGCCTAGTCCACCCAGGGCTCCCACAGCATACATTACATTTAATAATCAGTAACTATAGGCGTAAATGTTCTGGTTGAGGAATTTCTAGTGATTGAATGCACAACTACTGTACTTATATTAATTAGGCTTAATTAATTTGTGATGCTTCAAGAAAGAAGGAATATGTCGATTGTATCATTGATTACATCATCAACGATTTAGTATAAACTGCAAATACTTGAGTTTAGGATCACTTTCCGCTGTGTTTGGTGCCTAAAATAACTCATCGTGAAATATCAAAAGAAGAAAAGAAAATCAGTAAAAGAAATGGCCCCCATCTTACTCCACAGGGCCACATCAAATGCAGGAGGTTTTTGGAAAGGTGATATAATGTGATAACAGTGTGCAATTATTTTAGAGCCATTAACATTTATGGGCCCATAGTGACTTAATCACCAAGAATAACAAGGAGGATCGTAAACATGTTGTGCACACACACACACACACACACACACACGCACACACACACACACACACACACAGAGGCCCCTATGAAACTCCAGGTGGGAAACCTGCCTGTGATGGCTTTAGCACATGGCTGCACAAGCTGATCATTTATAAAAGCTTGATTTAAGCTCCCACCTCTCCACCCACCCTCCAGACAGGAGCGTCATAAATGAGAAAAACGACGAGGCCCGGAGAAATCAAACCGAATGAAGACACCGCCGGCCCCTGAGGGCGACAGTTCCAGCTGGTCCTCCCAAACGATACCGCTGTCCTAATGAATAAAGACGATCTCCCCCTGGATGAGTCAAACGGCACCAGCACATCTGCTCATCGTCATTACACATGATCTATCACTCCTCTGCAGTCGCACACGTCAAAACGGCCGATAATGTCCACGCAGACACACAAGAGGACCTGACCTGGCATTACTCCTCTATCTTCTTTAGGTCTCCACCTGTTGTGTCACACCTGGTTAAAGCCTGGGGACTTTCTCGCCTCCGCACACTCAACAGTATCGTGGATCCTCTTCTGTCCTTACGAAGGGTTATGTTGTGCTTTAATCACTAGTGTTAGTCAGTGCAGCGATTGGGTGATCAGTTCTTCTTTTATGAGTTACAAGAGGGTAATAATAATGAGAGCTACGTTTTTTTTAATAGAGTCTGTCTGTGCTGTGAGGAGTCCAAAGTGTTCCTAAGATTATTAAACCCATACAGAAACAGTAAAAATGAACTACAGTGAGCCCGATTAAAACTAGATCAATACATCAATTTATTTAAAAGCAAGTACAGGAACTCAAGTGGGACTACACAACATGTGTTATTTCAGAAGAGGATGTGTGTGTGTGTGTGTGTGTGTGTGCGTGTGTGCGTGCGTGTGTGTGTTTGTGTGTTTGTGTGTGTGTGCGTGTGGTAATGAAAGGTAGGCTAATTACAGTTGTTGCAGAATTATATCTCTCTTTCTGGACCTTCTGTGATTCTGATACTCTGATAAATGCAGTGCTAAACCTCTAAAGACAGCCGACGTCAAAGTAGGACTAATGCTATTATTTCCACCCCAAACTTTTTGCTGCCATTTTCAAAAACCTCGAAATTGAAACTCCTCAGAGGTTATTCATCCAAATGCCACGGCAATTACTGTACGCACCATGTCAGTATAAATTACTTTTTCAGATTTTTTAGTTGTTGCTCCTTTGCTAAAAGGATGTGACACATCATTCAAATTTCAGGGGTGTGGCCCATACTGATTCTTTTCGTAGCCAATAATAACCAAAGGTTCAGTCATATCCTAACTTGGTACACACAACACCACACCACATTTGTGAAACTATATACTGTATACAGCTCTGGAAAAAATTAAGAGACCACTGCACATTTTCATCCTCCGGTTGGTGAGTGACATTCAAATGAGTTGACGGGCATATTCAAATTTGCAGAGGTCTCCTAATTTTTTTCTCCGATTTGGAGAATTTCTGCTTGGACCCCAATAATCACTGGCAGTTATATTTTTGTCACCTTGTCTACACTGTGTTGTATTTGTCAGTAATATCTAATAGTTTCCGCTAGAAAAAAATGGTGCCGGCAGAGGTTTCGTTTTCCGGACATTTTGATGATATGCCGGTCAAATATATTATCGCTTCTTAATTAGTCAAATTGAGGAAAACTGGAGACAGGCTACTTAAAGAATGACATAATCAAGCTAGAAGGCAACATGTTCATTAGCCTAACTTAAACATGCCTAACAAGATCTAACCAGTATCTTTTCATGGACAGCAAGAGTCCGCTTCGTTCATTGTTTTAAAAAGGCTACGTTGTTTGTTGCTGCTACCCACGTTATCTCCAGTGATGACTGTTTAACTTACACAGATGTGCACATACAAGAATGAGCGCTCACACCACTACCCCCTAATGCCTCTTTATTTGATAACAATAAATTAAGAAATGTTTCCTATTCTGGGAAATGTTTAGTTTTTTTTTCCTTTCGTCCGCGGTTCAATGATATAGGCTACCGTTTAATTGTGCCAGAAATTATCCGCGGACCAGTAATCTCCTCGTCGAGGAGGCCCTTAACCCTGCAGATCATAGACAGAGAACGCATAGGCCTACTGTAGCCTATGCTTTGGGTAAAGAACACTTTGCATGTCCAGTATAGGCTACACGGAGAATGACAGTGTCTTGGAGCGGCCGCATCCCCCGCAACTCCACTTCTTATGTCACTGATTCCGACAGATACGCCCGACACTTCTGCTTTTTATCTGGTGGTGGTGGAGTTGACCGGACATCTGAGGCTTCAGACGTTACCAATTTATCATCCATCGCGTCTGGCCTCTGAAAAAACTTTTAAGGCTAGTCTACCTGGGCCTGGAACTGCCTCACTCATTTGTTCGTTGTTTAACATGGACGCTTTAAGCCGCGTGCACTTCCTATTTGAAATGCAGCATAGGCTATGCGTGTTGTTTAATAGCTTACTTTTGAAACGGTAGAGCCTGTTCATTTAAAAACATAGACAGAGGATGTATAATATAGGCTTACGTATTAAGGCTTATTCTCAAATTCAGATTGCGTTAGGGGACGGGATTATTAGCCAATTTCAATCGGACAATTTGACCGGAGAGATTTAATTTTGTCGGACATTTCATTTTTTTTCCGGCCAATGTCCGGAAACCCTGATATATATATATATATATATATATGCATATGAGCCGAAAGCCAGAATGTCATACAAAAACAAGGGAAGAGAAGTTAGCCTTATGCCCTTGTGTCCAGTTAAAAGCCAGCAAAACTGAGTCCGCTGACCAACCTGACCCCACTTTGGACTACGTCTCCCAGAATCCCGCAGGGCTGCAGCCAGTCTGCTCTTCTGTTCCATGGCAGCGCCCGCAAGGTCCCTTATCTCACAGCATTTCATTCGGATTCTTCCAGAGAGCCCCAACGATTTCGGCATCACATGCGCCATACTGAAAGCAACCACACAGCGCTAACTTTCAAGGGACTTGACCCAAAATGGCTGCAATCCAGAAACAAATTAAAAGTGTTTTTTTTTTTCTTTCCTTTTCATCTCTCCTTTTTGCTGCCCATGGGTGGAGGGCCGACAGATTGGCACTACTATAGTCTGGCAATAGCTGGCACTAGTATCAGTCCTCAGACTTGTCAAGTCAGGAACAATTTACGTACATGAGGGAGCAGTCCGCTTCCTGGCTTTGTCTCTGTAGTTGATAGACTTGGCCAGAAGTGTTTGCACCGAGGGCACTGATCAAAATCTTTGGACTGGTCAGTGCATGCGTCTCCAAAGACAGAGATAGGAAGGGCCTTGGAGGACTCAACACACTGTTATGTCACTCTTCAGGAACAAAGTTGCTTTCCTTTAGTGTAAGAATGCAGTTATCCAAACATGGTATACTGGCAGAGTGCCACAGGGAGATGTAAGAGTGTTAACTGAGAATGAGGTAAATGTAAGAGAAAAGTCTGCTACAACCCGATTTTGCTCCCAATAGTTCAGTTTAATTCTGTGACGTTACGGGCCTGTCCTCAGACATGCCATACTATGTGAAAAAGACACTCATAAGTATAAGTATAAGTATATATACTCTTTTGATCCCTTGAGGGAAATTTGGTCTCTGCATTTATCCCAATCCGTGAATTAGTGAAACACACTCAGCACACAGTGAGGTGAAGCACACACTAATCCCGGCGCAGTGAGCTGCCTGCAACAACAGCGGCACTCGTGGAGCAGTGAGGGGTTAGATGCCTTGCTCAAGGGCACTTCAGCCGCTTTCTACTGGTCGGGGTTCGAACCGGCAACCAGCATATTTCTTCAACCTACACCCTAGCTGTATTCCCAGTGCACAATGCATTGTGGATTTGATTGAGACTGTACTCAAGTTTAACTATTTCCTCTTTGGGTCGGATTCTTACCTGCAGATCTCTGGCACCAGATGGGGTCGAAGATGGCCCCTATCTTCGCCTCTCTATTCTGTGGATATTTTGAACAGGAACACATCTGGAATGAATGCAACCCCTACCTACAATGCATCACCAGCTGGAATAGGTACATAGATGACATGTTCTTTATTTGGAGGGGGACGGAAAGTCAACTTAAAGCATTCCACGAGTACATGAACAAGCAGCTCTAACCTCAGATTCACTATGGAATTTAGCAAACAACAAATGAGCTTCCTTGACATTCTCATCTATAGGGATGGCAACAAACTGGAAAACACACTTTATCGTAAAAAAACAGACAGGAACTCAATTTAACAAATGAAATTCATCATCCAGTGCCTCTGAAAAAAGTTTACCAATCTTACATTTCAGTCGCATTATAGAAGAATTTGCAGCACAGATGAAGACTTTCTCGTGCAGGCAGATGACCTGAAGAGAAGGTTCAAAGAGAGATATACAAACCAAACTGGATTTATAATGCTCGCAGGCGCTTCGAGGGTGTCTCACAAATTAGTTCTTTAAAAACCTTGAGACGAGACGCATCAGAGCCAAGTCTCAACTAAATTGTACTCGCCATTAGGCCATAGCTTCAAATCCGTCATACGCAAATATTGGCACATTATAGAGTCAGATTAATTGTTTTGCTTCACCCCCGCGGTTGGTCTTCAAAAGACCACCGAATTTGAGGAATTTGATTAAGTATCTTTTACTGTCCTTATTAGTGAATTTGTTATTTTTTTATCATCCTGTTTATGTTGTAGTGTATGTTGTGTGTGATGTCTTGAGCTACTGGGACCTTGATGTGGCCATTGTACCCAGTGCAACTTCATCACTAAAACTAAAGACCTTTCTCATCACCCCCTCACAGGAAAACTCTTTTACATTAAAGGTGTAATAACATGTAACACTGATAATGTGGGATCCATCGTGTGGACTAGATGTGTCTGTTCAAATTCTTTTCCAGAATATTTGTTCATTTTTTTTCAAAATGTCTTTTCTAATGTCTTTGACAATCCTGAACTGAGTGTCACTAAGTGACTCTGACAGTATGCTAGCCTAGTAGATAGTCTATTTATTATTTATTATTTATTTTTATTATATCTTTGTATTGTACTATATCCATCATGTGCATGTACTGTTTGCATGCGACAACATGGGTGTGAGCCTTAAATTACTACTTCAACCTTCAATCAAGTGTGGTCATGTGACCACCTTGGATATGTATATATGGGTGTCTTTTTCACACAGTATGGCACATTTGAGGAAGGGTTGAAAGGCCCAAAACGTCACAGAATTAAACTGAACTATTGGAGAAAAATCTGGTTGTAGCAGACTTTTCTCTTACTTGTTACTATTTGCCTTTAGGTCTGCTCCCAGTTTTAATGTGCCTGCTTTGACTGCACTCTAATGAGGTGCGTAGGTCAGTTTCATTTTCTACACCCTGTCCATCTTCCGCTGCTACACCGCCCAGTGGCAGTCCTAGCTTGTATGATGCCCTTCCATTAGCATGCCCATGTCACACATATCAATATCCGCCACTGTACACACCTATTGTTGATGAAATTGAAGAACCCACAAAACTCGAGTCTAACGATAACCAGGTGTTGCAATTCCTTCTCTAAAAAACCCCAAGAGCCGTTACTCAGAGCTCTTACTCCAGCGTGGTTGCTCTTATCTAGCTCTGCTGCCCTGGGCCACCAGCCCCTCAGACATGTCACGATTTCTCTCTCAGCTCTGACAGATCGAATGTCTCCTGTCTGCCCACTGCAACACGGTCAAACCTCAGGGAATGTCAGATCGATGGTCAGAGCCCATTGTTTAATCAGACACTGATTACGCCAGCAACATTGATGGTGATTGGCTGTCATGTCAAATAGATTTACCAGGCTGGCTCGCCAACTCTTCTCACTTGAGAATCTTATTTTCTTTTTTTTTCTTTTTTCGGACACTTAAATATACCGCCTCTCCAAGGACAGACAGTAACCTTTTAATAACTAATCTTTTTAATAACTATTAAAAACCTTTTAATAACTAACCTTTCCTAATTATCACACCTCTGGCATGTATGGTTAAGGGCCTGCACAGTTCATATGAATTTCTCAACCCACTAGAAGGAGAAAGGCATCACATTATGTGTGTGTGTGTGTGTGTGTGTGTGTGTGTGTGGTGTGTGTGTGTGTGTGTGTGTGTGTGTGAGAGAGAGAGAGAGAGAGAGAGAGAGTGTGTGTGTGTGTGTATGTGTCTCTGTGTGAGTGTGCGCATTCGTGTGTGTGTGTCTCTCTGAGAGAATATTACACTTTCATTTTAGCTCCTGGCCTGGTCTCCCCTTCTCTGAGTGCCCGCCATTGCTCTCCCATTTCCTATTGGCTTCCTCAGACTACAGTAATAACCGTCAGTCCAGTCAATTCTCATCACAGTCGAATTTGCAATTTTTCCACTTAGGCTGTCATGTCTTGCTCAGACGTTTTCTGTGAAAGCCACAGTAATTGCTCTCACCATGGGCCTGTATGCCTAAGATTAAACTTCCAACATGCGTCAGAATACAGGTTAAAGAAAAGCTATGGCTGTCCTCGGGAATAGCATGTAATGAAGCAGATCAATATTTGATTAAAAAAGGATATATTATAGGCTTACACACAATTAATTGTGGGGCAGAAACCCTCACAAAGTAATTTCAAACCCAGCCATGCAGCACCTGCAGCATAGTAGAGGAAAACATCATATTTGCAGCATTGACACGTCTTTTTTTTACAGTTTTGAAAATATATCACAGGGGTTTTCAGGCAATATCACTACAGTATGTTCTGAAGTGCATGTTACATTTATGATTGGGTGGCATTATATCAAAGGCTATCATTAGCATTTTCATTCAGGCATAATCACTGATAGCTTGTTCTGCCTTTGGCAAAATACATAACCCAGTTGGCGATAGGGATAGGTAATGAACAAGTTGTTTTTGGAAATGAGAAAATTAGACAAACACTTAGTAAATTAGTCTATTGAGAGCTTGCTGGAATTTAAAAAAAAAATCAAAATAAGACATGAGGATGTTTGTCACAGTCCTACTGTGCCAAGTTATGATGAAGCTTGAAGCCAGACAAAGAGACTCAGGGATTTGTCGGGTAATAACAGTAAAGCAGCTGACTACCCTGCATTGGTGATATCTAGCTGTGGGGATTGTGAGGAGTTTTTTAAATATCTGGCAACGGTAGCTTTTGGCTGAGACCCCAACCCCAGTGCATCATGGGTAGTTTTTCTGCCATAGTGATCAAGCATTCCCCACATAGCAGTGGGTCTGGTGGGTGAGCTCCTAACTGGAAATAATACTGCATTGAATATCAGGGTGTCAGAGCAGCAGCATATTATTGAATTACAAAATGGGAGAAGTATGGCAGGAGAAGAGCAATAGGCCTACTGAATAACTGAATTTACTCTTTAGTCAAACGTGCACTGTGAGATTCTGTGAGGTGACTGGAAATAACTTATGTCAGAGCTCTTCACTCAGACTGCACATTTGTCTGGGCAACCTAAAATTCCACAGTTATTGCCTCTATCCTCAGTTCCTCTCTACTGTATGTGAATCGTCCCCAGATTAATCCCTGCGTCCTGCTGAAACATGCATGGGCTGAGAATTCTCCCTCGGACTCTCATACCCGAGGAGTGGGAGACATTTCCTGCAAACCTCGCCATCAGCACTCAAAGAGGCTTTTGAGTGCTCAAAAGTACTCAAATATATCTTTTAAGATGAATACCTGCTCCATTGGAAGGATAGCCCCGTAAAAATAATCATGTTAGGAACAGAGGGTTCTCTATTTGTAAATCTGAGTGTAGCCTTTGCTAGCCTCCAGTCACATTGAATTAGGTTCTGCCAGCTACGCTAATTAACGAGTCTGTGCGTATGCTTATATCAGGCTAATCTGCCCTGATGTCTGTAATGAACCATGGCAGCGTTCCTCTCGGATGCCGTCAGACTACCGAAAACTGGGCGCCAGCGTTCCTCTCGGATGTTGTCAGACACCTCGAACTCTGGTCGCCACGCGAGCGTCCACAAGGTTGTTATTGCACGTCAGGGCTGTTCAGAGATTCATCTCAATAACGAGGAGATTTCCTCCCCAAAAATTTCCACAATTGTAGAATGACAGGAAGCAAGTGTTTCCTGTTTGAAAAGGTCGATCAGCAGGGTGGGCATGAGTTTCCACTAGGCATTATGGAAGGATGTTGAGTTTTCTGGACGGACTACAGTTGGCACAGTCACAGAGATTGATAGATACGGATTATATGGGAACAAATGAGGTCCCCATCCTTTCCTGAGGTACTTGTGAGTGAAAGTCTAGGACTCACAATACGTGGATGTCAGTGTTTGGGTCAGCAATTTATACCACATCTCTGCATCCTCTTCTATAGGTTTAACTGCAGAAAACTGTGTGAGAAAAATGCAATATGAAAATCCCAGACAACTTGAAAAGCACACAGTAAATGAGTGGAGAATGCCTGTCTGAAGGGAGCGAACAACCCTGACATACATCATCCCCTGACAGTGAGAGAGACTAAATGTGGGGAAAACATTAAATGAACATCCTAAAAATAGGTTTTCACCACTTTGCGCACATTAGCGACAGATTAACTCCAGCGCGTCACTCACGCTGGCAGACTGAATGCCGTACCATTCTGTTAGGGTAACTCTGAAGAGTGTAGCACTAGCACTTATCTCCTCAGTTCACTGTTATAAGGGAGGAAACACATTGTTGGGAAACTCTGGAAACAAGATAAAACCCCTCCAAACCCTCTATTAGTATTTACACTGGCTGCAGAATCCGAGAGAATGGAACGCTCCTGCTCCACAGACCAAGCCTCTCATATGGGTTTGAAATAAAAAAAGAAATTCAGATGGTCTGATTATTCACAAAGGCCTCCGTGAGAGACGGAGAAACAGAGAGAGGCTTGTGGTGAGTTGATGTGCTTATAGAAGACGTGCATTGCTATAGTGGAGCGGGAATCTGTTTCTTCTCTTTTTTACTGTGGTCAGTCAGCCATATGCTGTCCTCCAGGGTGCCACTCAGCTTAATTGCAAACAGAAGTAATAAGCTGAACTGTTGCCTAAGAGGTGGTCAAGTTAGATCATATTGGAATCTCAGGGTATCACGTGCAGCAGTGGTCATACGGCGCAGCACCACACACACAGCATTCACATGACTTTTCCACTGTTTACTAATCTGCACAAGTATGCCATATGCACACACATGCATGGGTATATGCTCCTTCTCTCTCTCTCTCTTTCTCTCTCTCTTTCTCTCTCTCACACATACACACACACACTCACCTGTGGCCAATTAAGGTGCTACAGTATCTTCCCTAAATCAGGAGGAGTGAGGCCCCTTCAGCAACAGACGGAGCCCATTTTTATGTGAGCCGAGCATTTGCTTTCATTTGAATTCCCCCCACACATGTGTCTCCAGTGGGTTTAAACCGGAGCCTGAGGAAAACGACTCTGGGCATTAACCACCTGAATGGTCTTGCTTCGTCTTCTTTCTTTCTTTTTTCTTTTTCTTTCTTTTTTCATCGCACGCCTCTCTGACTTCTCTCCCTGCAGTAGTAAATTGTGGAGGAATGTGAGCCCCCCACCAGATCAATAAAGCCCCTTTGCAATTTAACAAGAACAGATGTTAGCAGATGAGGCACACTGCAATCCATTTTAAGTAGGACTCACACTGCTATGTGTGTGTGCACAGGAGAGAGACAAAGAGAGAGTTTAAAAATGTATGTGTGTGTGTGTGTGTGAGAGAGAGAGAGAGAGAGAGAGAGAGAGAGAAGGGACTTACCTTTATTTAAGTAGACCAAGCTATTATCAGCTGCATATCACATATGATTCCCTCTATCGGTGAGGATTATCGGGCCTTAATCACCGTGGAGATTAACTTTATCAGAAATCAAATTCCTCAATGCACTTTCAATTACGGGGACAAACTATGGGACGCGTAAAGAAAATTAGATGTGCAAGGAGAGAGGTTGCAATTGGTTACACTGCTCAGAAGTGCCTGTTGGCTGTTTTCAGATATGTCAAATTATTGTAGTCAGCATCTCCGTAGATGGTATCGATCTAAAATCTCACATGAGAATACACACAGAGGAGTACACAGACACAACACACACACACACACACATACCCCCCGAACACACACACACACACACACACACGCACGCACGCACGCACGCACACGCACACGCACACGCACACACACACACACACACACACACACACACAGAGACCCTCAAGAAAATGTATGCACAGTGACATACTGACCCAACATATTGGAAAAATGCATAATGATATGATGTATTGCCTGGTTTTAACATAACATACATGCTACACAATAGCAGTCTACCCTCTGCAGGTTTTAGATGGATCTGTTGTAACTATCAGAGCAGACAAATGCTTGTTTGGTGGCTGCTGTTGCATGTGTGAGAGCCTCTAAGGAGAGAGTTAAGTCTACTGTAAACAGTTTATGATGCAGACGCAGCTTTATGATCAGCTTTATGATGCAGATGCACTTTTTAATCAATACCAGGGTTGTGCATCTTTGATTTTTATGAATTGATCATCAATGTTGAAGTTTAACACCCCTCCTATATTAAAGCTCAGTGGGGGGCAGTTGACTAGCTGCCTGTTCTCCCTCCTCTGTACATATGGGGGGCATTACATACAGTATTTTCCTCTGTGAGATTGCCTGTTTCTTGTCACCGTTGAAAGCCAATGGCGTCAGCTGCTGAGGATTCACTCTTTCTACATCCTGTGAGTGTGGCTGGTTCGTGCTTGTAAGTGCGGCTGGGTCATACTTGCCTAAAGTAAAACCACAGCTCGCAGACAGCTTGCCTATACTGGTGCAGTTGTAGACTGCACGTTCACACTGTTTTATTTAGCTTTACCAAAGACTTCTCTGTAGACCGAAACAGAATGTGCAGCCAACATGTATCAGAGGACGTGTTCCTTTCTCTCTTTCTCTCTCTATCTCTCTCTCTCTCTCTCTCTCTGTAATACACACACACACACACACACACACACACACACACACACACACACACACACACACACATACCCCCCGAACACACACACACACACACACACACGCATGCACGCACGCACACACACACACACACACACACACACACACACACACACACACACACACACACAGAGACCCTCAAGAAAATGTATGCACAGTGACATACTGACCCAACATATTGGAAAAATGCATAATGATATGATGTATTGCCTGGTTTTAACATAACATACATGCTACACAATAGCAGTCTACCCTCTGCAGGTTTTAGATGGATCTGTTGTAACTATCAGAGCAGACAAATGCTTGTTTGGTGGCTGCTGTTGCATGTGTGAGAGCCTCTAAGGAGAGAGTTAAGTCTACTGTAAACAGTTTATGATGCAGACGCAGCTTTATGATCAGCTTTATGATGCAGATGCACTTTTTAATCAATACCAGGGTTGTGCATCTTTGATTTTTATGAATTGATCATCAATGTTGAAGTTTAACACCCCTCCTATATTAAAGCTCAGTGGGGGGCAGTTGACTAGCTGCCTGTTCTCCCTCCTCTGTACATATGGGGGGCATTACATACAGTATTTTCCTCTGTGAGATTGCCTGTTTCTTGTCACCGTTGAAAGCCAATGGCGTCAGCTGCTGAGGATTCACTCTTTCTACATCCTGTGAGTGTGGCTGGTTCGTGCTTGTAAGTGCGGCTGGGTCATACTTGCCTAAAGTAAAACCACAGCTCGCAGACAGCTTGCCTATACTGGTGCAGTTGTAGACTGCACGTTCACACTGTTTTATTTAGCTTTACCAAAGACTTCTCTGTAGACCGAAACAGAATGTGCAGCCAACATGTATCAGAGGACGTGTTCCTTTCTCTCTTTCTCTCTCTATCTCTCTCTCTCTCTCTCTCTCTCTGTAATACACACACACACACACACACACACACACATCCTGACACACACGTAGACTCTCTCTGTCTCTCTTGCCTGCTTTGTTAGAGGAGGAAAAGGTTTTTGCTGTCATGTTACATACTGCACCTTTGTGAGCATAAAGGCGATGACCCGCCTCTTGTCTTGAAATGTTCAGACAGTATCATGACTACAAATCAAACCCAATACAGAGGCTCCTCTGACTGCAGGACAGAAAGGAAGGCACTTTGAGATTCTGAGAGGGCGGAGGTTACATGCAAACATTCAGCTGCACATGGCTTGACAGTGTGTGTGGATGACAGGAGGTTTAAAGAGAGAGAGCCACTCCGTAATGGAGCAGGCAGGGAAGCAGTGACAGATAGAGTGGTGGCCTAATACATGGATGTCAGCAGAATTGAATAAGTCACACCTTTAACCACTTCCAGAAGCATGCATTTGAGTGTGTGTGTGTGTATGTGCGTGTGTGCGTGTGTGTGTGTGTGTGTGTGTGTGCGTGTGTGTGTGTGTGTGTATGTGTATGTGTGTGTGAGAGTGAGAGAGAGAGAGAGAGAGAGCATCTTGACAGAGTACAGAGCCCCAGTAGGAAAGTTTCCCTCTCCAGTCAGTCTAACAGTACCATTAGGAACGGCAAATGATTCAGTGGAAATGTCACAAGTGTGTACAGACTAGACTGGTTAGGTTTTAATTATTTATCATTTTTTTGGCACAAGCCTTCCTGGCTCTTTGTGCAATCCCCCAAGCACCCACACCCACACACACCCACCCACACACACACACATACACACACACACACACACCCACACACACACACACACACACAGTATATGTATACATAATAAGAAAGTTTTACTATTTGTTATGTAAGGGATAATGTATTGTCCGTCGGTAATTATCAGAAAATAAGTCCCGACAGGGAGAACAGAACCCCGACGCGCAGCGGAGGGGTTTTCCTTCAACCTGACAACCTGACCTGACCTTCGACCTGACCTTCGACAATACATTATCCCGCTTATTACACGGCTACTTGCCAAAACGAGAAAAGAAACCTAACACAATGAATCTTTAAAAATGATTTTGCTACCGTTTCGTGTCTTCCGCTGACAAAATAAATAGTTCGCCACACAGATATAACTTGACAGTTTCAAGTGTTGCGTGGCAACGTCTTACTAGCTTACTTTCCCTTTCAATGAAATTCCATTGCAATAAGCGAACGGAATTCTTGCGGAGGGATATGAAAGACCAGGGTGCGATTTGTAGGGGGGGATGGTGAGGATTTCCCCCCCTCTGGTTTTCCTATCCCTACCTCTGCTAAATTATTTTTATCGCCGGTGGGGACAACATTTATCCCCCTCTGCCCCTCATATTGATTAATGCTACTTCATATAAGTAAAGCGCTGCAACGTGAGAACAGTCTAGTAGGCTAGCCTACATAATAATCTGACATCAGAAACGCACCGACCGTCACCGTCAGCACTCATGCTGCTGACACAGTGGCTGCGTGATAACTTAATTCGGCCTTGATCGTGCAGGACATTTCAGAATGTCGAGTGTGTAATCCATCATAAATGGCTAGTTTCAATGGAAAAGTTAGCTGGACAAATGAAAGTGAAGCATATCGTCATATTTTAGAACCTTCAAAATTAGAAAACTGATGCAACTGAGATGGAGGACAACTGCACGTAGAGTAGAACGTAGGCGTATTGTCCGAAAGGAACTTACATTAAATGACGAGATATTTGCTGAATGTCACAAAAAGTGTTACAGAAATTGCTTGGCATCGCTTATTCAATGGCTCTCTATCGAAACACCTGTAGTTTGCGGAGGACGAACGAGAAAGCACTCGTTTGATAAATCAGCCAGTGGGCCTAGTAGAAATAACTTTCAGAAATAATCTGTACTGCAAAAACGAATGTTGGTGGGTATTTAAACTATCTAGCGGGTGTTTTAACAGCTGCAAGAAATAGAAGCTTTATGGTCTTTATGTTCTGGTTCGTAAATTATTTTCATAAAACTTCAAGTTGCCCTATAACTTTACTCCCCAAACTCTTCACTGCACTGTAGCCAATTAACTGACAGTATGATAGTAGGCTATTTATTTTCTGTAGGCTACAATAAACACATTTATTTTTTCAACTGTTGCAATATTACACACTTGGCTACTGAACGCAAATCAGCAGGAGAGAGAATGCACGTAGCCTACGCAGCGTGTAGCGCAATTTGTAGGCTATTTGGTTACCAACTAACACTGTTAGCCAATTCACTAACTTAAGACGCAGTGCCATCATATACAACGTTTTTTTACACAACAAATACAGAAAGGATTGAGGCAGCAAAAGTAGAGGAGTCATTTCAGATGGGGCAAGAACAAGGTGAATTTGTATGCTTGTCAAAACGTAGTCCTACCCTGCATTAGAGGAGCTGATCATCATACCAAACACACTCGCTGTTTAAAGTCATACACCAGGGTAAACTAAAACTAAAATGTTACAAAGGTGTCAAAATTAATATAGGCTATTATTAGCCATGACATTACTAGGCTATGAATCGTTCGTTCATTTTTATTTTTTATTTTTTACTTTTTTTTTTTGGGGGGGGGGGGTTACAAACTTATTTAAAATCATCCCCCCCTCTGGTTTTTACACAAATCGCACCCTGTGAAAGACGTTAATCAACCTGTTGCCATTGACAGCGGTAATTACATGTATATACTTTGCCGGTGATTTATATAGATTTAACATAGGCCCGAACGTTGGGAAGGCCCATTAATGTGAATGGAACTTCCTGCAGCACTCTGAAGAGCCGTGTAATAATGCTTTTTAAGACTTTTGAATGCCCAGCCTTAGGGCTGAGCTACACCAGGCGCGTAACTGAAGCGTTCCGTTCGCGACGCGTAAAATCCATTTTAGATGAATGGTCTATTTTTTTCGAACGTACGCCCCACTGTCACGTCTGGTGTAGCTACTTCCATTGATTATAATGGAAGCTAATTGTTTCAGCAGACGCAACGCGAACGGAACGCTTCAGTTACGCGCCTGGTGTAGCTCATACCTAAGTGTTCCTTTTCCTGTTATTGACCAAAAAATATACCACCCTCCTCAGTGCACTTCTCACACAAACACTTACTCACTCACTCACACACTCACTCACTCACTCACTCTAACACACACACATACACATGCATAAAGTTCACATCTCTGTTGCTAGGAGACCAGTTTCTCAGGTGGCTAACACAATCAGGGTGACTGGTGCCACCAAGGGCAGGGACAAATGAAAACAAACTGCCATGACAAACTAAAGAAACTCCACACATACACACACACATACACACACACAAACAAACGCACACACACACACACACACACACACCCACACACACAGCTCCACAAAATCTCCATTTAAAAGAAATGGCTCTCATTCTGTCACCCTGTTTCCGTTTACCATGACCGAGCACATGTTCACTGTGGAGCTTGTTTGAACTGCTCTGTGGACATGAATTAAACTTTTCTCTCCCACAGACAGAAAAGGAGATTTTGACGCAGACTTGAAAACAGATGGGACACTGGCAAGCACAGACTGGTGTCTCATTTCCTGGTTAGGGCTGTCTAGAGGCCGCAGCTATGGAGATGACATCAGAACGCTGACTTCAACACTGTGATTCAATGTCTTTTATAGAGCGCCCTTCTAAGTGCCAGGCTGAGGGAGCAGGCTAATGGAGCAGGCTGTTGCACTATCTACATGTGAAGGGAACTCACAGTGTGAGCAGCACGCTGAGAAGCTGTCGCACTGAGTGGTCAGGTCACCCAATCTTTCTTTTTTTACAGGTGAAAACAGGAAATGATGTCGCCAACTAAGCCATCTTGCCTGAATGTTTTTATTTAACTTTTGTACTGCTGTTTGTTGGAGATATGACCTCTGGACATGGATGGTGTGTGTGTGGGGGGGGGGGGGGGGGTGGGGGGTGAGGGTGTGTGGGTGTGTGTGTGTGTGTGTGGGTGTGTATCTGAGTGTGTTTGTGTGTGTGGGTTTGTATGTGTGTGTGTGTGTGTGTGTCCACCTGCAAGTTCAGATGTGCTGTGCACGCAGTGATTATACCTTTTAGTCCAGGCTAAAGCCTCCAGCACCCTCACCAGCTCCATATTTCTCCACCCAGCTCCAGCTCCAGCAGCTGGACACCACAGGGGGCTTCCACTAGACCTCTAAACACACACACACGCACACGCACACACACACACACACACACACACACACACACACACACAGACTTCAGCCCCAGCCTTTCCTGGGGTCCTGCCCAGCCCACCCAAGCCATTTATCTCCGTTTGCTGCATTAAGCAACACCGCATGCCCCCTCCCCAAGGTCTTATCCTCCTAATATCTCATGTATTCATTATGTGAAGACAGAGTCTATAAGTCACCTGAGTTACCTGAATGTTGTTTAATATCACATTAAAAATAGCATAACAATATGATAGGACCTCTAATACGTTTTTAATGACTTTCCAGTCGTCATTTGTATAAACCTCTCTGGATATCATTGCTATGAAATATTTGGGTAGCACTTTATGATAAGGTGTGTTAACTAACCATTTTTGTTTTAAATTTCAGTCCTTCGTGTTGTTGTACTGTTACTGATCTATGGCAGCTACAGTACACGTATTCTGTGTACTACATGAATAGTCATGACAGCTATTTCAATAGTGCTTCCTGCATTTTAAGCCTGACTGATGAAACAGAAGTGATGCAAGGACGATATGAAAAATGCAAGCAAGAGGTGCTTGGGAAAAACATGGCACACACACCCACACCCACGTGTACGCACGCACGCGCACATACATACACAAACACACACACACACACACACACATACACACACACACACACACACACATAAAAGTGTACTTATGCCCACACACGTCCACACACACATACTCACTCACCCATACGTACTCTCTCTCTGTACATTTACACACACATAAATCCATGTAAGCGTCTGTAAACATATTAGTCCTGCCACTGACCCATAAGTGTGTATGTGAACATGAATCTTTTCCCCAGGGCTTTTGTCCATACGTGTCCATGCGCATTTGTCCACACATAGAGTATTGTATCGATTGATGCAACAAACAGATGTCCAATCAAAGGTTTATTAGCGGAAGCAGAAATCACAAATACACCAAGACACAGGAAACACAAGGGAAGTCAATAAAACAAGCACGATACACAAACAGGGTAGTCACATACAATACACGGGGTAAACACATGAGGTACAACCTAAAGAAAGACTACAAAAGCTAACACATACATGACAAGGTAAACACAATTACACTCACTAAAACCGACATTACACAATCCAGCATTCACACACATTGCATTCTAGGATAGCACTCAGTCCGGAAGGCACCGAAGTTACAGTATGTTGAGTCTATAATGTGTTTCTTCACATGTCAATCATTGTCATCATCAGTATGTTGCCCCTTCTGAGTAACCCTACAGTCCCATTAGCTAGAAAAGACAGAAAAGAAAACTCCACCCACTTGCTGTTGAGTGGGCTGTAAACAAGGCTGTGCTTTGCAGGTAATTGATTGCTGCCGATTTCTACGTGCTAGGTGGCTGACAGATAGCTCGTACATGACTTCAGATGTATTTTTTCGTTACAAAACCTGACTTTTTAGATTTAAAAGTTAATATTTCTCGCTAGGGATTGCAAAATATAAGGCCAGAAACCCTGAACTTACTTTCCTTTTATGAGTTAGCTCCGCCAACTTGGATAAAGTTTTCGAGTAAGGGACCGTTCGTTATTTATAAACGGGGTCACCGGAGGAAAATAGGGGAGGGTCATGTCTTTTTATTCTTTGTTGAGGGGAGGGTCACCTAACTTTTTTTTGTCTAGAAGGGAGGGTCCCCCATCTTTTGTATTAATGAAAACAGCAAAAAATCAAAGTGGCTTGTTTGATTGTTGATTTCTGTCGCCATATAACGTTCTCTTTCGTTCCATAGCTCTGTCAACATTGAACAATGAAAATAAGGGAGATTTCCCGGGTTTCTCATGCAAAATACGGAAAATGTCAACATTCGTACGTTGGAAGTGTTGGAGCAACAAAGTAGCCTACTTCACGCCTAACAGCCTATATCCATTTGGTCAACTTTATCCAGCCCTAAAAAAGCTAAATTTAACTTTGGTTTACTTGTAGTTTACCGTGTAGCCTAACTTTAAACAGTGTCCATGCTTAACATAGCCTAAAGCATACTTGTGCTTCATTCATCCACACATCCAGCTCCTAACGTTTTGACAAGCATTTCTACCAATTGACCTTGTTCCTGCCCATCTCTAGCGTTGCTGTCTCCATCCTTTCTGTTTTTGTTGTTTGAAAAAAAATATATAGTAGGCTATTTATTGGTAACCAGCAACAAGTGCAATTTGTTATTCGCTGTCATTCTCTCTACTGCCAACAAAAATGTGTTACGTTCCAAGTAGCAGTGCGTAATTCTGCTTCATAAAGTTGAACAAATACATTTGGTCATATAAATAGCCAGTTTATGGTCTACAGTGTAGTTGGTAAGTTATGGTAGGCCAACTTGGAGTGAATACAGGGGGAATTCTTTGTCTAGCTGAGTAGACTGGCAGGTGCGCACGTAGGCATAATTCGTGCTCTCACGACAACCACGTCGTTAACTTAAATAGGACTATCACTCTGAGTTCGCATTCAAGCAAGCAAAACGATGATTTGAATAGCCTACATCTGTTTCTCTGGAAGGGCAAGGGGTAACAACAGGACAACACAGAGACAGGCCAGAATGCAGGACTAATGTTATGAGAGTATTACACTAATATGGGATATTTTACGGAAAAATATATTAAAACGGCAAGACAGCGGGGAAACGTTAAAATGATAAACCCGGAAAAAGTTGGCATGTTAGGTATTTTTCGGTCCCTGTGATTATTTGTGAAATTGTGCAAACGGCCTTTTCAAGTCATTTGAGAAGGAAGGAGTGTAGCAAGCTCCCAAATTGACGCTCGTCTGAGAAATTGAGTTTTGGATAATGTTCAGCTTCGGCAGCTTTACAATGACTGAGAAAGCCTTGAGACGAGTCCATAGCAACAAGTTCATGTGTTGAATTTGTTATTACCCAGTGTGCTTTGTTGAATGGTCTCAATGCTTTATTTCATGTGAATACTTACTAGAGGAGTAACTTTTCAAGTAGGCTAATGCAGTTGCAGGAAGTGTGCATTTAGTTTCCATTGTGTTTCCACAACAATGTTAGTGAGTAAATCTACTGAAATGGCCACCATCTTGGTGAAGTGTGATGTGTAAGATCAGAAAGCAGAGGTTGGCTATAAGGCGGTAGCATGTTGATGTGTTTCATAGCGCGTAAGAGCGTCGGCGGAAGGCATCGATAATTGGCCGGGTAGGGTCATGTCATTTTCGAAAATGCTGCTGGAGGGTCGTTGAAAATTATATAGCAGGCAGGGGAGGTCATGCAACTTTTGATCGAAGCACATAAAATCCCTCCGGTGATCCCGTTTATAAATAACGAACGGTCCCTTAACGTTCAAGCAACAAACGTCACGTCAACTTCACTCCAATTGGCACAGTAGGAGTTAAGTCTTTTAGAGACGAATGACCCATTAGACCAGCCTCAGACGAGTCCAGGAAGTGACGTCAATTCCAGAAATAAGTCCATAATTTACTTTACTCTTTAATGGAGAATACAGTGGGAAAAACGTGTTTTCTTTTACAGTTCATGGAAAAAATAGTCTCATTAGCTAGAATCTTTTTATTATTATTCGTAATTCACATGTATTTATTAAATAATCGATCACGACTGACTGTCCACGTGATCTGCCAGAGTCAGCTGGGAGGAGCTCGTGACTCACGCATAGGGACTCACGGCAGATTTTGCGCGAAATGTTGGTTTATTTAAATGTTGGTATCGTTTAGATGTCCTTCCTATTCATTAACATGAACATGATGACTGACTAAATAAATGACTATGATGTTTAATAAACCATTGTAGGCATACAAGTTATCATTATATCACATCAATTAAGTGTTTTCTGTAGGCTAGGCTACTGTGTGACATGCTTTACACTAGGCTACAGCATAAAAATAGGCTCAACAATAGGCTATCAACACGTTTGCAGTATCACTGTTGCAGAAATCACATACAAGAAAGCATCCCCTCGATTGTTTGTACATTTTTGCATATTCCAACATAAGGAAGCAGCATGAGGAAACTTGTCGTTTTTCTGCCTTATTTTCTAACTACTTTTACGAGTCTGCAGTATCACCGAGTACAGCTGTAACAAGAGGGTCTGGCGTCCCTTTCTTATGACGTAACTTCCTGCGACGGTCATTCGTCGGAAAATGACTTAACTCCCTCTCCAATTGGCAGTCGCTTTGTTGCATCACTCATCATTTGCATAAAATAGACTTATTGTCTATTTTGGCCCCGCCTTGCTCATAGCAGCTGCAAGCTTGTCGCTTGTCGCTGGCAAACGGCCACTCCCATTAAAAATTAATGGCAGCCTGCCGCTTTGTCGCTGTGTCTTGTAGCTAATGTGACTGTAGGGTAAATTTAAATGTAAATCAGGATTATAGGCCAAGTATACTTGCATATACAAGGAATTTGGTCTCTGCATTTATCCCATCCATGAATTAGTGAACACGCAGGGCACACAGTAAACACACAATGAGGTGAAGCACACAATGAGCACACAGTGAGGTGAAGCACACACTAACCCGGAGCAGTGAGTTGCCTTGCTACAGCGGCACTTGTGGATCAGTGAGGGGTTAGGTGCCTTGCTCAAGGGCACTTCAGCCGTGGATTTGGGCATGGGAGAGCAGTGCTCAACCACATCCCCCACCCACATTTTCCCTACTGGTTGGGGATCAAACCGGCAACCCTTCGGTTTCAAGCCGGAAGACCTAACCAGTAAGCCACGGCTGTAACGTTCACAGCTCATCGTGATCTATTACAAAGTTCCTGGGAATAAAGAAGCAGGAAGTCCTGCTCGTAGGAAATTCTAGCGAAAGTCCAAACGTTTTATGACTTTGTGGATTCACACATAATCTGTTTGTGCAGAGAATACATTGTTTGATATGGGTAGTCTCAGACTAATGTGTATTGGATCACAGTAACAACTGGAATCCAGCTCATGAAAGAATATCTGTTGAATGAACTAGATCTGTAAGTGATTTTGTTCTCCATTTTGTGAAAGTAGACCATAGCCTGCTTCTACATAATACCACAAGGTCTTGATTCAATCCCTGCGCTATATACAGCTTTAAAGAGTTCCTTTGTATGTTAAACTTCCCAGTTTAGATGTGCAAATCACACATGCACACACGCTCGCAGGCACGCACACACACACACACACACACAAGCGCACATATGCCCGCACACATGCACACACACACACACACACACACATACTCTCCCATACATACTCACTCTTTCTGTCTCTCTCTCTTATTCACTCCCTCTTTCTCTCTCTCTCTCTCACATACACACACATAAATCCATGTAAGCTTTTTTTGTATCAGTCTTTAAGCATATTAGTTAGTCCTGCCACTGACCCATACGTGTGTATATAAACACTGATCCTTTCCCCCTACCAGGGGTTTTGTCCATACGTGTCCATGTGTTTCGGTCTGTATATATTTTGGTCTATAATGTGTTCAAATCATTGGTCATCCTCAGTATCTTGCCCCCTCTGAGTAAACTCCACAGAACATTGTGATCTATTAAGAAGTTACTAAGAATAAAGAAGCAGAAAGCCCTGCTCTCAGGAAATTAGCAAAAGTCAGAAAGTGTCATGACTCTGTGGATTCACACTTAATCTTCTGTTTGTGCAGAGCGTAAAGTGTAAAGAAGCAGTCCCAGTCTAATGTATTTTGGATCACACTGGTATCCAGCTCATGAAAGAATATCTGTTGAAAGAACTAGATCTGTAAATTATTTTTTGTTCTCCATTTTGTGAAAATGGAACATAATGTCCTGCTTCTAAACTCACATATAATAAGGTCTTGATTCAATCCCTGCGCTATATAGAGCTACAGTATAAAGAGTTATTGTCAGAAAATAATTTACATGCCAGGCCATTGCTTTAAAAGAGGTCCGAAAGCAAGAACAGCATTTCTAACACTGAACAAATATATTCCTTTGTATGTTAAACTTCCCAGTTTAGATTAGCAATGCAAATTACAGATACACTTTAACAGAGACATAGGTTTACTCAGTTACTGGTAAGTATGTTGATCCTAACCCTTGTGTGGCGTTCGGGTCAAATTGACCCCTTTCAAATTTTACAAAACGTTCTAACTGCCCTCAAATCTGCACCAATAAATAGCTGTACCTGACAGTGCACAGGTCCCTTACAGTCCTTCTACAGTCCTTCGCCAGCATCATGAGCAAGAGACTGAAGATTGAATAAATATAAGGAAAGGATTCTCTGCTCAGAATGCCTTGGAGCTAAGACTGGAACAGAGAGATAGTGAAGCAGAAGAGGATGCTGAATTCAGAAACGTCAGAAACTTTAAATTGCACTAGAAGTAATCAAATATGCATGTTGGACACATATAGACTACACAGAGCATTACTGTAAGAAAGTGTTTGTCCTGGCTATTCAGTCTGAAGCTCTGGATGTGTGTGGCCCCTCTGCAACAATACTAACTCTCTGGTTCCTCCACGGTTGTATGGAAATGCTTAGGTTACATTTCATTGGTATGCTTCCAGTAAACAGTGTAGAAAGGGCTGGAAGCCAGTATTTCATGGTTAATTCATTGTCATTGAGGGGGTGTGTGAGAGGGAGAGAAAGAATAAAAAGGGTTGTCTGAATCAAAGCATGCACATTTTTTTACAAATCCATTGTTTTATTCATGAAGTTTAGAAATGACTGTTTGCCGCAAATGGTTGCAGAGCAATTTAGAGGAACAAAGGACAGCGTGCTTATTTGTGTGAGTATGTGTACAGTCCACACAGGAGGATCTAGGCCTTCCTCATCTCATTTGCTATATTGCAAGACCTTGTTCATGACTCAACAACAACATTACATGAGCTCCTTTTACATTTTCAGCATCCTTGTTATTTCAGCAAGGCAACTAAGAGCATAAGAGATGTTGGAAATGTCTTCTTCTGACATATCTTCATAACTTTCATCAGGCAATAGGAGCTCATAGGACTCCATCTGTACAAGACAAAATCACTGGCAAGAAGACATGCAAAGTTTTATAATTGGTTATTATATATATTTGGACTGGACAATGCAAGAACTTTCTGAAAACAAGACCCAAAGACCCAAGACCCAAAGACTAAGTTTCCACTGAGACAATATTTTGTGTTCTGTATCAGAAGGTAACGCCAGATAGCTTAATTGTTTCAGATGTGTGTTGTTTACAACCTACAGTATTTAGCTGGAAACGTTCCTTCCAAGATGCAAACTAGTTTGGCAACATGATGAAAGCTCTATTGTTAACTTCCCGTATCTTGTCCGCACATGCCAGACAAACTTGTTGCCAAACACACCACAACTATTTGTTTATGAATGGCAATAATTCCATTTAACAACTCCATTTATATAGCTGTCGTTGCACACTATTTTTGTGCATGTTTATCTATCACAAGTACTTAAGGCACTGGCATAATGTTCAGACAGTCTAGCCGAGCCTTGCAAACAGTAAAAGCAGTCTGTTGGAGTGATTCATTGCCTTCTGCTTGGAATAACTCCAGAAATGAAACTTTCTTTTCTGTCTTTCTCTTGTTTTGTCCCTGGTACACCTGAATCAGCTAATCTCCTCTCGCAGGTTTTTTCTTTTCACCTTGTCTGAAGCCTCTACTCTACTGCTCAGGGATCTCACCTCTGAGATTTGAAATCTGAATATCAGAGCTGGAAGCAGAGCTCTGCTGTGTCAGAAAGCACAAGGAACTCATCTGCTAATTCAACATTGCAGAGTGGAGGACCTTGTGCTGTGGAGTTGTGGTGGGGGCAGGAAAGGGGAAGGGAGAAATGAAACTGGCCTACATGTCTCTCCAAACATCACAAACATCACCAGAACATGGTAAAGCTTTTCATTAGTAATTAAATGATGTCTCTGTCCCCTATAGTCCACGGGTTCAGCAGTGTGTGTGTGTGTCCAGGGTTCTATCTGTTAAGACACTGTTAAAGGATGCTCTCCCAAGCAAGTTGAAGGCTATTCATCAAGCTTGATATACTGTAGTTGATCACTGTAAAGGCTACATAAACTGATCTGTTTCTTGTGTCCTTTATAGTGGTAAACTATGCCACAACCTTTGTGTTCAATGGTCAAGGTTCCTTAGGTAATTACATCAAAAGTTAAGGTCAAATTCAGTCTTGGGCATACAAGGTCACAGCAGGCGGAGGCATACCAATCAACATTTTTCTTTGATTTGAGTGTCTTTATGAGAGACAAAGAGGAAGTAATTTGTCCCCAGGGCCATTGAACTGTTCAATGCTTCACTTAAGGGAAGAGGAGAGATAGACTTCTCTGCATAGTCTGTCTGTCTCTTCACCCCCTTCATGTTTGGATACTGTCTGTCCACTAGCCACTTTTTACCACTGTCTTTCTTACCACCTTTTCTTAGTTATATATATAGATATATAGACTTATTCTTGCACTGTTGCATTGTTGGACTTACTCATTTGCACTATCACCATGACCACTATCACCATTATCACTATCACCGTGACACTCACTCACACAGTGCACCTTACCTTACCTTACTATGCACAGAGAATCACAGGCTCAGTCCCTGCCTCAGTCATTGCAAGCGCCTCTTGATTGATTTATCACCACTATGTGGATATTGTTTTTAGAATTGATTTAGATTAAGTGTTAGTTAGTATAATTTGTATTTTAGTATATTTAGTATATTCTTTATCTTCTACTGTCCTTATGCTTAGTTGTGTTTTTATATTATATACTTTTAATTACTTTTTCTGCTGTTAGTGAATGTGTGTGTGTTTTGTCTGTATGCTACTGAGACCTGGAATTTCCCCCCCTATCTATCTAGACTATACGGTAAACATTTTACATAACCACTCACCTATGGAATGTCCTTTCACTCTCTTCAAGGTCACCTGCACATAGACAGCTCCAGGGTCGGACTGGGAGCAAAATTCGGCCCTGGCAATTTTCTCCTGGACCGGCCCACCAATGGACCGACAACCCCCCCCCACACACACACACACATATACACACACAAAAAAAAATCCCCTCCATAAATAACAAACACACAGTATTATGCTGTAGCAACACTTCATAAACTGAACCCAAACATTTAGATTTGGACCTATAGCCTAATCACAATACGGGGGTCCGGGAGTGTCCCTCCGGGATTAAAAAAAAATCTGGTTGTTAATCACACCATTTTAAAGTGATTTGAAATTGAGAGGGACAGGATTCAGGGATAGGCTACTAAAGACAGGCTCATCTTCTGTCTGTCTCACGTCATGTTACCCCATGCATTAAACCACATGTCACTGGACATCGTCATAGTTGACAGAAATTACGTTTTGTGCCAACATGTTGTAGAAACACAAACACAGCCTTTATTTGGTGCAAATCTTCTCCTTTACTTTGTTTATAGTCCGCGATTCACATTAACTGTAGACTATCACCACAAGTCTAGGGTATACTAAACGTTTTTGCCCTAGTTTGTGTGCCGTCATCACATTTTGCAATACCTTCGTTACTAACCTACCAGTTGATAGCCTACTTTTTACCTGCATCGACTCGCGATTGATTGTGCATCTAATGTAACACTCGGTGGAGAGACCACTTTCCAAGTTTCACTTTCGTTGTAAGCTAAAAGGATAGGCCTACTATATGGAAAATACTTTGAAGTTCCTTTTGAGTAGTATCAGCTCCAAAAATGAGTGGGTTTTCTTTAACCTGCGCTACACTTTTCCACCAAATTGTGCGAAAATTGTAGGCTACCCGTAGTTTTTTTTTATGTTCACAGAACCGCACTACAGTAGGTGCAGTAGCCTAAATGAGCTCTTGGTAGCGCGTGCAACTACGTCTATAAAAACAATATATTTATGGAATAAAACTAGACCTCTGATTGTTTACGGTTAAACTGCAATAATGTTAACACCAGCCAGCGGAGGGCACTTATACAGCCTAGGCTACCATGCACTCGAACTAGCGGCTGCTTGGACAAATCCACTTGAGGGGTAGGGCAGGGGGGCGCGATCGTAACACACACTGAACCTGTCATTAAGAGGCAACAATTAATTATTGACCTGTCACCCCACAAGCCAAATGGATGCAACTGCATTTATAGGCTAGGCCTAGGCCTACATAACGGGCCGCAAATAGGCTAAATAGGCTAAAAAAAAAAATCCCGGAGGTCACCGGCCCACATGTAGACCGGCCAACCGGGCATTTGCCCGGTTGTACAGATTACCAGTCCGAGCCTGGACAGCTCTTTTCATTCCATTCTCCATGTTGAGAAGGTTATGTATGCAACTGTCTCTTAAACCCATGCAGCCAAACAGAAATCCATTAACAGACGCCAACACAAATGTATTCCTTGCATATCACTCTCAACAGCAGAAATGAAAAGCCACCTAGCGCAGATGATATACAGACTACAGTCCATATTTTACCATATCTTAATGCAATATGTAGCTATGATAATCTGACAGATCCCTAAAGTGTGTTATCATGGAGATGTCATAACTCCTGAGAGCAAAATGGCAGGACACAAATGTAGACATTTAGTACAATCAACAACAGATAAATAGTCTCTGATTTAGGGACTTTAATGAACTGGAACTGATGAGCAAGGGAGGAAAGAGGCAATAAATATTTTATATCATGATGGAACAACAAATCTTCAGTTCAGGGCTACAACTGAACTTGGCTGAGTTTCTCATTCTAACAACGAATCTGTTGCAGAAAGAAAGTGAGCGAATGGGAGATAAAAAGGTGGGAAGAACATAAGTGTGTGTGTGTGTGTGTGTGTGTGTTCGAAAGAGAGACATATAGCATGTGAGAAGGAATCAGAGGGTGAGGATGATCAAAAGCCCTGAGGTGCTTTCATTGTCTGCAAGAATTTCCCTGTCTGGGAAAAACACAGTAGAAAGAAGAGAAGTGGGGGTCATTAGAGGGGGCTTCGGAGGAGGCTTGTGCCGAATGCATCACCATAATGAGGCCTCCATCTGAGGGATTACAGGCTGGATCCACATGGACGATAATTGCCCGTAAAGAGTGGCTCTTCTACACTGGCGGCGTGTGGAAGCAGGGATTGTCAATGCTGGCTCCACCACCACCACAACACAGCCATCTGTGCCAACGCTGAGCCCGACACTAACCCCAAGTTCTGTTCTAAATTGAGACATTGATCACTCTTGCCTCAGCCCATACAAACATTTGTGTGTGAGCATGTTTGTCAGTCCCTGTGTGTGTGTGTGTGTGTGTGTGTGTGTGTGTGTGTGTGTGTGTGTGTGTGTGTGTGTGTGTGTGTGTGTGTGTGTTTTATGTGTTTGAGAGAAAGAGAGATTGAAAGAGTTGAAAGACCGAAACATGGTAATAAAGAGTGAGACACAATTTAAAATCTGCATATGCAGGCAGTAAGACATACCAGTCCATATAACCAGCTGAAAACAAGTCTTTCAGAATCATTATACAGTATAAGAAGTGCCTCCCCTCATATAGGGATGAAGAGGGAAAAGAAAAAAGAAGAAAAGAAGAGCAAGCTAAGAAAGTAACAGAGAGAGAGAGAAAGAGAGATAGAGAGGACCTCAATTGAAAGTGGGAATATTCACAAACCGCCTGACTTCATTTGGACTGTCTTGGCTCATTAACCTGATGTGACTCAGGTGCTGCTGCTCCTATTTCCTGTGATTCAGCCGCAATCCTTTTCCCAAGGTTGAGAAAATACAGATAACTAAAACAAACAGGTTTCAACCTGACCTTAATGTAACTGGCCCACCCTCATGCATGTACACACACACACACACGCACAATGGAAACAATGGAAAAATGAATAATGTTTTAGCATACCTTCACACACAAACACACCTTTACTTACACACAAACACATAAATGCATTGTCTCTTGCACACCTATGCACACAGACACACACACACAGTCAGACCCTCATTCCTATAGTTGTATGGGTCATTGACTTCAGAAGTGTGTTGAATGACCTGCCCTGCACTGCCTTTCTGCCATTTACTTCTGTTTTAACTTCCTTCCTCTGCTGTCTTAGTTCCTCCTCATCTCCTCTCATGCTGATGATTATCACAGTGATGCTCTTTTCAATCACTTCCTGGACTGCTCTCAGTTCTCATAACATGCATGAGGACATTCATTCACTGCCCATGGCAGCATATATTAGACCTGTCTGAATTAGCCACTTTGTCTTTCAGTCTTGATATATGAAGCTGCAAGGCCAGGATTTTGGATACCTAAATATCTCATGTTGACAAAAGCCTTTGTAATCAACAGTACCCCCGTTTATACATACAGTGAACTAGAAAGTCTCTGGAGTCAGCTGCCATTTGGCCTCTGATCTTGCCACCCTGCGTAGGGCTTAACTCGGTCCTGAGCCTCTCTTGGACCACAGGAAAATACATGTACATACACTCTAACTATATTTGTCAAAGGAGAAATTATAATCTGCTCGTGTTTGATATCATTTGAAGGTCTCCATGTGAGAAATATAGTATTGTCAGTTGTAGAACAGTAAAATAAGTATATATTATTTTTTTCTGTAGTCTGGGAGAAAATGGTCTGTGTTCTGATGAAAACATTCCCACTGTTGATTCGATAAGGATACCCTGTGGACGTCCATGGTCTCCATGTGTGGATACTATCTATGTGTTGAGTTGGTTTTAGATAAAAGGGGAGAACACAGACTCTTCTCACTTCTCTTTACTCTCTCTGGCTTCTCTTTACTCTTCTCTTTCCTTTGACTGACTAGGTTCTGTCCTGCCTGCTCATTTCTTCTGGAGGAGGCCTTGCTGGCCTCTCTCTCTCTCTCTTTCTCTCTCTCTTTCTCTCTGTCACTCACTCTCTCTCTCTCTCACTTGTAGGTTTGGTCTGTATTTTACTTTATGTTTGATGAATTGTTGTATCTGGTATATTTGACATTCTA
Source organism: Alosa pseudoharengus (assembly GCF_046254945.1). NCBI lineage: Eukaryota > Metazoa > Chordata > Actinopteri > Clupeiformes > Clupeidae > Alosa > Alosa pseudoharengus. Next base: position 23,819,366 of record NW_027468630.1, on the reverse strand, counting down.
ACTTGTTAACTTGTTAAGTTTACATTTAAATTTGTTGTTTGGTTAAGCTTACTTTGTTCCTTTGTTACAGTATGTTTACATACCTGAGTGCCAATACTCTGTTATAGCTGATAACTACTTGGTAATTATTCAAGGTCGAGTTCTTAATTTTATGGAGTCAGATTAATCATGGTTTCTCGTAATATTACCATTGATTCACCAGTCTGTCCTATTGTTGATACATGTTCAAACCTGAGCGGCCAACGCAATTCTCATCATTCGTGAGGAGCGCATTGTCCCCCATCCTTTCAGTGGTGACCCCAACGTGACCTCATGTCATGGTTTTCCTTTCAAAGCATAGTGTCATATGCTATGAGCATGGCTGTAGTGGAGGCTAACGCAAGTAAATGCAGTTTATCCACCTCTGAAATTTCAGAAACAGAGTTTATCCACCTCTTATTAGAGTATATCCCCCTCTTAAAATTGTTTATTCACCAATTGCAACTTTTAACATTTAAAAAATCACACTGTAAAAATGTAAACATTGTAAACATTGGACAATAAATTCCAGGGGCACTGCTTTGGGGCCCCATGACAGACATAATTCTGGAGCCCCCTGATAATATATAGTATTATCCCCATATCATCCCCAGCGATGCCCCTGCCACCATCATCGAACATGTTCCGAATGCCTTTTTAAAAAATTAAATACCGCATTCATAGTTTACCCACCTCTTATTTTACCACTATACCCCTGGCCATGAATGACCTGATCTCTTCTCACACAAATGTTCCTGCAATGCCATCTCAACAATAAAGGCACTGCTTGAACTGTTCAACTCAAGCACTTGCCATTCCATACAATGCCTTCTGCTATATGCCAATGTCAAACTTCAGATTAGCCATGCAGGCCAGGTGTGCGTCTTGACGTTACCTCAGCTAAGCTCGGCTCCCGAAGGGACCCAGATGCTCCTCTCTGTCTCCACCATTAGTATTGCGGAGCATCCACAGTCTATGACCCTGAGCCACTGTCCCACTTGTGCTCCTTTTTGTGTGAATAAGGCAGTTAGAAGACATCTCTGCTCTAGACTGGGGGGTGGTGGGTGGGGTGCGGGTGGGGTAGGCGGACAGAGCATTTGGTTGGATGCATCGCACACCCAAATGTTCCCTTGCCTCAGACTCCAAGGGAAGCTAAAGTAGAGGGTGGTTGATGGGGGTGGGGAGGGGATTCCGTTGGGATCCAAAATTATGTGATTTGAAGTAGTTTTCAAGTAAGACCAGAATATGCATTTACAATGAAATTCGGACATAGCAATAGCTTCGGGGGCAAACCCGCTCAAGTCAAAGTAAATTGTTACTTTAAGCCACTGACAGCTCAAAATATCATTACATTTCTGGGATACTAAGGAAGAGGGTCGCCACAGAGAAACCAAAGTTTCTTCTAACTTTTTAAATTTACAGAAACGGTATGAAAAGGATGTACTTCATGTTGATCTGTGAAAGACCTCCTTCACAGTACAACATGTGCAGCCAGCCATGGCCGGATTATCATGACCACGGGCCCTGGGCACAGAATCGGAATGGGTAGCCTAGTCTGGATGTTATGAACTGTTTCGATGTGATAGCTCGCCTTCACTCACTGAGCGTGTCAGTGTCAAAGCTGACGGAAAGTGGCATTTGTGCAGTCAGCTACAGACACTGTTTCTAACGTGATTTAACATAATATTTTGATCGAACGGGTTGCACAAATCTGCATATGATTAGGGAAGTGCGGACTGCCTTTGTAACATGATCGAACATAATATTTTGACTGTGCCCAGGGCCCCTTACTGGTCCTGTGGCCCTGGGCAAGTGCCCAGTTGCCTTAATGGTTAATCCGGCCCTGCAGCCAGCAGCCTGAATGCTCAAGCAAAGAATCAAATCAGAAAAACATCACCAACAAAGCAACAGCAGCCTTCATGCACAACAAATAGGCTTCTTTAGCAAGTGCCTATGCCTCACTGACACAGGCTCTCAGCAAGCCCAGTAACCTGAATTCCCAACCAATGAATCAAAACAGCAGTAAACAACATCACCATCAGAGCCTTTATGAACATTTCACTGGGGTTCTCAACCAGCCACCTTCCTTCTTTGGTGTTTGGTTGAATTAGGCCCACGACACCTCCAGAAGGCTCATCAGTGGTGTCTGGCGTCTCAGACCGAACCCTCTCCACTCTCCACAACCCACGATGGGTTCCCATGACAGGTTCCCTTGCTCCTAACTGGCCATTGTTTGGTTGAAGACATTGCATTCTTTGGTCATTATGAAGTCTACCATTGACCAGATAGCTACAAAAAGGTGGAAATGCCTGTCCCTTCCTTTTTGCAGACCCATAAATAATTTAATTTGACCCAACCATCACATAATTATATATATATATATATATTCAATAAATATAGACTGTCTTTCAGATAAGACAGACTTTTTTTTTAATTCCTGAATTGCCCTGTCCCTTTGATCATACATAGAAGTTGAGCTGTGCACTTTTCATTTAAAAATATATAAAAAAAATGTTTTTCTTAAATCAAATCTCATATACATTTAAACACTACACACAATCAATATAACACTGAAATGGTAAAAAAATACATTATTAATGTAAATAACATAAAATATTTTTTGTCCCCCAAAATTAAGTCATTGGTGTTGGTGTACACAAAACACTTTTATTTTCAAAATAATGCACAAACTCTTTGAAGTTTCTATTGAATCAAGAGGTTAGTTGAAGAAGTACAGTGGACAAAGGCATAATGTTTGTGAGATGTCTTACTTCATTTGTTTAACATATCATGATTTGTTTTAGAATTTTAAAGTGAGGCTTTTAATGATGGCATTTGTGTTACTCATTTTATAGCTGTGGGTGTGAAAAAAATTAAAGAATAAATACATACAGTATATTAATTAAGTATGTTTAATAATTAGGTGATTTTGATATTTCTGATGGCATGAGCCATTTTGAAAACAAAATCATTATTTCTACTAAATTGTCATTGGTGTTACTTTTCTGATGTGTAGCCGAATTAGAAAATAATACAAAAAATATAGAATTAAATTAAGGTCTACTCTTTGAGGATTCATCAATTTTACCAGGTTATTAATGCTATTAAACAAGTTTTGGGTATGTTTAAAGAAATACATGCAGATTTTCATCATCCAAATTCCACCTTTTCTGTAGAATGACCCACACCATCATTCACTGTAATTCCTATTCAGGATTGACTTTGACTGCATGCTACCGCCCTTTCAAGTGAGGGCAATAAATAAACAAAAAAACCTTTATATATATGGAATAATGAAAACAGTTAGTGACCCTGTGACAAAAAATTGTGGGATAGCAGGTATAGCATGTAATAATTATGATGTAATATTATGCCTTTCAATTCATCAGTATATTGAATATAACTGAAATTCATTACTGGCAAGACTATAAACGATATGTTCCAGGGGTTAATGGAGTTATCATGTTTTTAATTAGTTTTCTGATTCAGTGGAACAAGGCATAATTGTAATGTGGTGCCATGACATGCTCCAGTTTCACATAACCAATGCCATTAAAAACAAACTTTTGCATTAACATACTAATTGCATGTCATAGGAACAACCTTAATGTATTATTTCCCCTTGCCAAAACCAATATTAATGGTTCATATGACAAGGCCTGTTGTGAGAAAAAAAATGTTTCTCATATAACGCTGGGGGTATGCTTGTAGTGCTCTTGTTTTATGTTTTTAAATATATATGGAGTGGTTTTAGCCTCTGGGACCAAGCATGGGGAATCACAAAGCTGTCTTTTTTAGAAGACCTAATAATCAAATCATAAATAAACCCCTTTGTATTTTGATGATAGCTGTGAAAGAAATGGTTCTAAAGAACACGTCTCACTGCTATGAGTTGGACTGTGACACAAACCATATTAAACATTTCAACAATTACCTAAAAAAATAACATTGCTGTAAGCTTGACTCCTGTTTATTTAAGGCAAGAGACATACTGTATCATATGTCTCATGGGGTGGAATTCAGCAAGAAATCCCAATTAGATCTAAAACCACTATCAGGAAATACATATAGAGAACTTAGACTTAAGTACAAGACTAGAGTCGGCAAACACTGTTCACTTTGTGTGTGTGGCTTTGCCTTTTGTCCAGTGTTGATATTTTAAATATTTCTGTCCATTTTTGTTTCATACAGAATCAATCGTCACCTCAGACCACTGAGTTTCACAGCAGAGTGGTCTTTCCCCTGTGTTATTGTGCTATTGGGATGTTAATGTATGCAGATCATTTTGATCCTGAAGTGGAACAACACTTCCTCTGTGCACAAAGTGCTGACAGTAAGTCCGTCCACACACAAGGGTCTTGGGGGAAAGTCATGAGATTATAGATTTGCACATACAAAATCAATGAGGGGAAGTTGCAAGGCAGAGTCAGCAGTTAAGATACATCCCCAAAAAGGAAGTCTATTAGCCTGAGAAATAGTGTGGTCATTTCTTTAGTCATAACCTTGTGTACATACACTCAAGGTCTACAATAACTTCAGATATACCATTTAGCCCTATAATGTTGTTTGGAAAATCACTTACTATATTTTCAACAAATAGAGGACACTGCAAATCCACACATATTGCACATACAGAGACTCACTGGGATATATCTGATGCATTAAATTCCACCACAGTTCAGTGGCAAATTGCTCAATGGAAATTGTTCAGAGATTTTACCAAATGGATAGGCACATAAAATCATTCCCCACATCTAATATGCAAGACAGCCCTTTGTGACCAGGGAAATAAAGGAACCACATGATGAATCATAAACATATTTATTAATTTATTCAATCTCATGCCGTATCATGCACTATCACCATTTGATTTGCATGGCCTTGCCTAAACACTGATATTTCATTAGAGATAAGGGTTTTGGATGACCTTCAATAAACCTCCGGTCATAACAAGCTCAAGCCGCTCCGTGGATCATGTTTCGGCAAGGCTGTGGCAGGAGTCATGCCAAGTTCATACAAGGCTTGTTTTGGTTCATTGGGCTTTGTGTTTTGATGGATAGTGTCCGTTGTAATGTGAAATTTTTACTCTACCGCAGTCGTGGGTGGGGATCCAGTGAACCATCCAACCTGCTCCAAATGAGACAAACTGGGTTGTCCACCGAGGGTGATATTCAATTTCCTTAGTACCCATAAAAAAAAACTTTTTTAGAGGGCGAATTACCCTCCCTCTCTAAAAACTGCATTTTGTGCGAAAAAATGGGGACATCAATATATTGGGAACATCAATATATTTCTACATTTTCTAAAATAGTGTTTAAATGAAAGCAGATCAGCAGTATTGCTCTGACTGTATTTAAAAACCCTGTATAAACCACTGAACATACACATTTCTTGGACGTTGATGCCAAGTCATGAATAAACATACTTAATCATAATTACCTACCATTGACACTGAGGTTTATGTTGGTCTGTTTTGAACAGATTTCCTTTTTGATAACCTGAACAATTTGGACTGTGAAATTGAATGGATTTGATACACTGTGTGGATACACAGTATTGTTGTAGAACAACAATCAGAACAAGATGACCTTTGGCTATTTTGACAGTTTTGTTTTAACTGTTTGCTCTCGCTGTATAGTTTACATGGCAGCCTTACGAAGAATGTCCCTACAGTGAATAACATTTATTGTGCCAATCTAGCCTTGTGCTCCAATATTGTTTGAAGTTGTGCCATTATTGTTTGGCTTTGTCAATGCCATGGTGTGGGCCCTGGGTTCAAACAGAGCATCAGGGAAGATGACAATGTGTTGATGAAAACCTTGAAAACCTGATGAAACCCCCCCCACACACACACACACATAAATGCACAAATAGGCTGACACCAGACATAATTTCACTGCATTTCTTACATCCAACTATATGCATGTGACAATAAACTTCCTTGTATCCTTGTAGGCCTACAATGTCGTAAATAAAAAAAATATATACATGGGTAGTATATAAAAAATATATACATGGGTAGTCACCAGGAAATGGGCGTTATGTCATGGGGAAATAAGGATTATTGGGCAATGTGATAACACTTGGCTTTATGGTATTCCCTCTGATGAAATCAAAGAACATTAGTCACCGTGTAACCGTGCTTGACTCATGATACTTGACGCCACCACACACATCTGCTTCATGTGATTTTATGTTTCCAAGGTAAGTGAGAGAAAACACGGTTAGCCTATGCAGTCTAAGTTAGACTAGGTTATCATGCAGTCTCAAAAATGCTATAGTTTGTACGATGTCAGCCATATGATCACAGGTGGACACAGTACATTAAATGCAAAAAAGTGCACCAACTGTTTACTTGTGACCAATCCCCATGACTTTATCCTGGGAGTGCTCCTTGTTGGTATTTCTCCGCAATGTACTCTTCCTCAAAATTACAAAATCAGTCAATCTATTCGGTAGGCTGAGTCACGGAGTGGGAGGGATTTAAGCCGAGCGTATCGCCGTGAAATAGTGGGCGTTTGTGTGTGAGCTACAAGCGATATGAGACTGAGACTGTCATTTTTCCCCGCAGACGACGGTCGAAGTTTCGGTCGGGCGAAATATGCAGCATTGAAGTTGCTTGGTGTTGTGGAATTTTCCTCTCGCTAGTCAGAATAGTTCCGGTCTCTGCTGACTAAGACAGGCTCTAATACCTTACCTGGACTTCTGGATCATTGTCTGTTTATCACCCAACCGTGGTAGTAGGATGACTTGGCCACAACAAACTCACAAGCTCAAGGTACGGACGTTGTTGTTGCTGGGTGTTTGAGTTACCACTTCTGCGGTCAACGAGGTTCTGTAACGGGGGTTCCCTGCTGCAGCTGCTTTGTTTGTCTTTCAGACTTTCTACGTTTGTCAGACTTTCTACACCTGAAGGCTGTGAATGATTGGCAGTTATGGGTCAATTGCATACTTCTTTGAAATGTTTTTGAATTGGGATTTCTTTCTGTTTTGTGCAAGTGCAATGCAGGAGAGATCAGTAGATTGAAGTATGCATGAACTTCTAAGTTACCATTCACGTCGGCTATATGCAATAGTCCGTATGATGGTTTCATTTTTGTAGTTCGGTGTTTCTTTCAGTGGCTCTTCTCGATAAGAGACGTATTAATATAAAAGGAACACTAATGGAAAGTAGCCTACATCATTCGGTCATTTAGTTGAATATGATGGCTGAATGAAATGGCCAAAACCTGACAGTGAGTCGCTTTTATCAATTGTCTTCTATGGAAGAATACTTACCTGGCATGCAGATACAGTATGTGTCGCCTGCATGAAAGGAGGACGAATGGACTGGGCAAGAGAGAACGCGCGCCCGCGGAGTAGCTATAACAACATATAACATATCCACTCCATATAAGTGATACTATGAGAGGGTGAAGTAGCCTAAATTGTTGTGAGGTGTTCTGTTATTTTATGTAAATTTGTAAATGAGCAAATTAATTAACATGATGGGTGTAGCTAAATAGACTCCCCTGTTTGCATCTAAGTGATGGTTATGCCAATATTTATACATGTCTCCACTGAACTTATTGTTATTGCCTGTATCATACACTGTCTAAATATTTAGTGTTTGTTTGAAATGAAGGAAACTGAGAAATAGGTTGTGTTTTTTGAGAGTTCATCAGTCAAGAATAATGGCTATGGCCAAAGGGTGCTCCTAAATATAGGTAATGGGTATTTAACAGCTCAAGAGCTTGTTTGGTTATGTTTTATGTACCATGTATTTTTGCCTTGCAGTGAGGAGAACTACACAAAGCAGAGAGCCGTCCTGCTGTTTTCCCACCTGGATCGAGGTTCTCTGGCAGCGTTACTTTCGATGTGGGATACGCTCTCGCCCCGTTCGTCAGGCTGAAGTCCACTCGCTTGAGGTCCACCCTGATGGCGGCCTTCCTTCTCGGGCTGCTCCTCCTCGTCGCCCAGTCACCTCCTGTGCCGTCCAGGCCCACGGACCGTGATGATCATGCGTCCCCCTCCTCCCATGCCCCCCTGCAAGTCGCCATTGATGACCTGTCCCCCCTCAATGACTCCTCGTTGCCATCGGCACACCCCAACGGCACGCTCCAGCAGCTGCCCAACCTCGTCATCATCGGCGTGCGAAAGGGCGGCACGCGGGCGCTCATCGAGATGCTGAGCCTGCACAGCGCGGTGGCCGCCGCCCAGAACGAGGTGCACTTCTTCGACTGGGAGACCCACTTCCAGCGGGGCCTGCCCTGGTACCTAACCCAGATGCCCTTCTCCTTCCCGGGCCAGATGACTGTGGAGAAGACCCCTGCCTACTTCACCTCCGCCAAGGTCCCCGAGCGTGTGCGGCGCGTGATCCCCGACGTGAAGCTGCTGCTGATCCTGCGCGACCCCACCGAGCGCGTGCTCTCGGACTACACCCAGGTCTACTACAACCGGCTGCAGAAGCACAAGCGACTGCAGCCCATTGAGTCGGTACTCCTCAAGGACGGGGAGATCAACCTGGGCTACCGGGCCCTCAACCGCAGCCTCTACTACCAGCACATGGAGAACTGGCTGCGCTACTTCCCCCTGGAGCGCATCCACGTGGTGGACGGGGACCAGCTGATCAGGGACCCTCTGCCCGAGATGAAGCAGGTGGAGCGCTTCCTGGAGCTGGAGCCGCAGATCAACGCCTCCAACTTCTACTTCAACAAGACCAAGGGCTTCTACTGCCTGCGAGACCACGGCAGGGAGCGCTGTCTGCACGACTCCAAGGGCCGGGCACACCCGCACGTGGACCCCAGCATCCTGCAGAAGCTCTTCCGCTACTTTCACGAACCCAACCGCAAGTTCTTTGAGCTGGTGGGCAGGACGTTCGACTGGAATTGAGCACACGCATCTGAGTTTGCCTAGAGATTTATTGCTCTCCTCTTGACATTTCGCACACTGTAGGGGAGTGAACCCAAGGAAGAAAACGCACACCTTCCTCAGTATGTGTTTCTCTGGGATGCGTTTTAAGAGGGTTCAACCAAAATAACTGATGTAGAAAATATTTTTTATTTTTAAAAAAATGTATGTAGAAGATACTGCTTGTATCAAGTTGATACTGACAGATTGTCGCTGCACATTCATCGTGCTTCTGTGATGCTAGTTTTACTGATGTATATCAGCTGTAAGGTTTTGTGATTCCACCGTTCAGTTTTGAAATCCCACCATACAAGCAGTCCTTGCATCTGCATGTGTGAAGACAGCCAGGGCTTCTAAAAACTAAAACAGACGACTGATTAACCCAAATACTAGTCATCGACTACTTTTTGCCCCTCCTTAAATAATCTCCACTAAGTAAGTACGCTTAGTAGTTCCCCATCTACAGTACACCGTACATGTAATTAATAAGCTAATTATTGGTATTTTTATACTCTTTTGAACATTATCTTGCATAGAAAGTGAGAACATTGTGTTATCATGCTGTAACATACTTTTCTGTTGCTCGTCCATGTCCACTGACTGCACACTGACAGCACTCTGGTTTAATGCTGTGAAGAAAAAATAATAAAATATAATTTCTATGTAAACATGGGTTTGTTGAAAACCCTGGTGCCATTAAGACTACAGTGTGTTTTGACCTAGATAACGTGGGGGTAATTGATTTTGCGAGAGTCTGGGTGGGTCTGGATATGTTTGTGTTTGTCAGACAGGGATGGTTTGGCACGTGCTGGCTCATATGAAATGGCCTGACTACTTTATGGATGAGGGTGATGAATGTTATCAGGTTGTTTTTCTGTCTGTAATCTTGATTTATGCATTTAATTTACCAGTGCGATGAAGTTTGTTCCTGTATTATTCCTCAAAGCCGGGCTGTCAGTTTGTATGTCAAAGCTCTGAAATATTAATTGCTGCTATGTTTTCAGTATTACTGTTTTCTATGATTTATTTAGGATATCTGTATTCAGACTTTTTTTCTTTTCTTTCAAAGAGTGTACTGATGCAGAAAAACTACTTTCATGTGTCCACTACCCTGTCCTGTAAATATTATTATTGCTATTATTATCTCTTTGAAGGGTTATCTCAATAAAATAGTATTTTTATTAGTATGTGTTTACTTTATGTTCCTATTCTTCTGTTAAATCTCACCACCACCCTTGTTCACTTTCCAACTGTACTGAAAATGACCTGCCCATTTAAAGCGATTCATTTCTATTCTAACTTAATTTCGAAGCATGAGCTGTGGCATTAGCATACACAAATACCATGTTAATGCAGAGGCAGTGCATACTCCTTCATTGTGCCAGTGGCCTATCCCCCTCTGCCATGTGTTTTGACGATGTTATCCTGCCTATATTCACTCTTCTGCCATGTGTTTTGACGATGGCATCATGCCTATTCACTCTTGTAATAGCAGCCTTGTGCCTCGTTCACCAAGGTCGTGTTGTCATGATCAGCAGTGTAAATGAGAGCATTGTGTCTGCTTGGATTCCTACAGTCAGTGAGTAAATACTCTTTTAGTGGAAGCAACTGCTTTGTGACCATAGATAGTATGGACAGAGAGTTTAAAAGGTTAGCACCACTGCACAACTTTCATTGACTGACTTTCTTTGTGCATTGTGGGAGGACGTACAAGTAAGAGCAAGAGTAAGAGAAGCATACAGTACCGGTCAGGCGATGCGGGCCTTAGACCTAGCGCGGCATAGCTGGAGTTCTCCGTGCTGTTCCAGACACCTTCGTCCTTGTGCATGTCCTCTTCTGTTGTTTATTGGCCTTTAACCGAGTCTGAGCAGGGATCAGTAATTGTGCCCTGTCTCTTTTCATTCGCTGCTGATGTATGGCCCCCATAGGACATGTTGATGGATGAAACAACCTTCTTGTGATTTTACATTTCAGTTGTGTTTCTTTTTTTTTGTACCATTGTCTTTGATAGCTGCTGTACCTTTGCTTGCTGCTGAGGCACCATTCCCAGTGTATGAGAAAACGTACAGTGACATCAGGGACAGTGAAAAGAGTAATATTTTATAGTTAAATTAAAGTTAGCTGCAGTATGTGTAGAGTATTGTGTTTTAGGTTGGCTTGAAATCATACAAATAATGTCAAACATGGTGACACTGTGGAGCTACCGGACCCTGCACTGGTCAAATAATGTGGCCATCGTTATTACTTACATACAGTAGTGATCATTAGAAATTACAAACAAAGATGGTATTTTTTCAACACTGTTGATATATCTGTAGTGAAACACACCTAGTCTGACCTAGTAGACCCTAGTCTGAGATGTTGGCCTATCAGGAGAGCTGTCATGTGCTGTGTTCTTGTGGGAACCAGAATTTCCAGATGTGCGGCAAGCAAGATACAATGTAATGCGTGATGGCAGATAGCTGTTCTCTGCTTTCTCTCATTGCTTTTGCACTTAGCATTCCCAACCACAGGTACAGAAAATGTACTTTGATTATTAATGGCGATAGCCATATTGATAAACCTGTTCAATTTATATTACCTGTTACACCTGTTCTGTATATCTGAGCTTCAATGTACACCATTAGGGAACACTTGATAAGAACCTTTTCTGGGAAATTTAAGTCATTGAGCAGTCTTTAATGGCCAGGTGGTTAAAACACACCATTTCCAGTTACTTTCTCTATTAAATCATCTGTAAATAATGTATATAAATGTATTTCTGTAAATAATTTCTCTATGAACCATATAAGAAAGATTCATGTACAGGTGGCAAAGACACGCCCTTTCCTATTACTTGTTCTGTAAAATCACCTGAACATATTACATCAGTGTCCCCAGGTTTAGTCACATACAGGTCAGATAAGGACCCAGGACTGTCTCAAACACAGAGTCTATTGTAAGGGAAGGGAGAAGCTAGAACGATCAAGCATGTGAGCAGAGGAGGTTTTGCTGATGGGATGATTGAGCAATTCTGAGGGAGCAGCAAATGATAAGCACTTGGCAACTGCACCTTGATGTGTGTACCGTACGGCACTGGTGAAATTACTTTTATAAGTGTCCTAATGTCCTACATTTTCACTCAATTTTACAGTAATTTTTCCCTTAAATGCTGACTTTGGCTTGACTACATTAAACTCAATTAATATTTAAGATTCCACCATCATATTAGTAGATGTCACTCTGGTCTCTTATATAAGAAAGTCACTAGCCCCATATCCCAGTTCTGTTCCTATAAGAAAGGCACCAGCCCTGTATCCCAGTTCTGTTTCTTTCCCTTACAACATATATATTTTTTTGTTTTTGATTCTGAGAGAGCTACTTCCAGCAGTCCCTCTCTCTAGACAATCAGAGAATGAGAAAGAGAGAGATGGAGGGGAGAGAGGGAGAGAGAGAGCAGAGAGAAAGGGAGATGGACGGGAAAAGGGAGAGAGACTGAGAGCAGGGAGCAGAGAGAGCAGGGAAAGAGAGAGAGAGAGATAGAGAGAAACCGAGAGCAAGGCTCGCTCGCTCGCTCTCATGGGTTTGAATCCTACCTCCGACTGTGCGTATGGAAAAACATGGGCGTGGGTGTTCATGCTACAAGGGCGTATTCGTAATATACTTTGAGGAGGACATGCTTGTTTTGTTCTTCCTAGGAACTCTGTGGGATGAAATTCTAACTAACCCACAGATCAACCTGAGTTGAAATGTATTCATCCCTAATCAATGGCATTAGATAATAACATGAAAAAGGGAAGAACAGGGCTATGTAACACTATTAAACACTATTTTAAAATTAAATATAACTATATAACTCTAAACATATCATTCCATCCGTTCATGGATTAGTATATGGGACATGTGCCTTGTTTTTAGATGAGAATCACAGTAGCGAATCATAGAGATGAAACTTAGTAAAAGGCCAAGCTTTCCTCCCTCTAAATGAATCATCTGAAGACTGCGCTATGAGCTCTCTACACTGGCTGTTTTGGCAACATCGGCTGTATTTTCATAGGTCGCCATGTAATCAAACAATCCTAATCCAGTTTGGACACAGCGGGTCACAAAACAATCTTGCTTGACCGCTCTATACTGCAGCACTGTGTTTTCTGTTAGTATCTTGCCTATACCAACACAAATGAAATAATTCATCACCATTTGTTTGTTTCCAATACATTAGTAGGGTATTCAATACCAAATTACAGAGAAAGATGATTCATTTCTCATTAATTTCTGAAACTAGCAAGATTTCATATAAGCTCAGACTGTTATTGCCAACATGCCTAACTCATTTTGGATATTTCAAACACTTTTTTCCTTTTCAAATCTTTTTTACATTGTCATTGTTTACGAAATATCTTCACAGCACTTCAGATAGGAAACAATGGCCCCATCATCCAAAGTGTTCCCTTGAGTACCTGAGTGATTAGTTGCAAACTTCTAACTCATTATTCTGTTTGCTACAGTGTAAGGACCGTCAGAGTGGAATGGTAGCCTATTTCAGAGCTATTACACGTTGGCAATTGTTTATGCCTGTCATTTGATGCAAAGACAAGTAGGGAAAATAAGTCACTGAGTCTCACAAAATACCTTCAGTCTTGGGAAAATAAGGATTTTTTTTCTTACTCTCTCTTGTCATTTAGTTTTTTTGGTACTGTTCTCCGTTGCCATGGTAACACTCTGGAAACAGTTGGTGGATTATGGAAATGCAGGTTGAAAAATCCTGTTCTGATTGTGTGAGAATGAAAACCTTTGCCAGTCTGACTTTTATGTTGAGAATCAGTCCTCCACTCCTTCACCTCCATGCTATATATGATAATTTAAAGAGAACACAGCTTTAACCAAGTCCGCTCACACCAGAAACATAATTTCCCCCTCCTCCTCATCCTTGCTACCCCCCCCCCCCCCCCTTTAAAACCCCAAGCAGTCATTGTATTTTCAACTACTTGGGGCGGGGGGGGGGGGGGGGGTAAATTAATATAAAATCATAAATATTTTTCTTCCAAGTATACCAGTTATGCCAAAACCAATTCAAGCCTTTCTTTTATACTTCTCCATGTAAACAACCCGTACTATTGATGCACGAAGGCAGCATCCAAATAGCATCTGTGTGGCACATGGTACACAATTGTTGTTTTTTTTGGCCATCGTGTCTTGTGCAGTGATGTTGCAGGGCCCTGGTGTGATAATGCCCCTCTCCGTGTGGACTCCACCTTATCAGTGGCTCCCTGGCAAAGCCGAGCCTCCCCTGGCTCGAGAATGAGCCCTTGTGGACAGGGAGGACTCCCTGCTGTTAGCAGACTGTCTGTGGCTGTGGGTCTGGAGATAGCTGTGCTTCTATCTGCCTGGGGTTGCTGGGGCAGTAGGATTGGGCTCAGAAAAAAAGCCCCGGGTCTACATATTTTCATTTGGTCGGCTTTGAATGGCAAAGTCTTTTGAGGCATTTACATTTGGAAATGGATAAAATAGGTGAGGCTAATACACACTCACACACATTCACACAGATAGAGAGAGAGAGAGAGAGAGAGAGAGAGAGAGAGAGAGAGAGAGAGAGAGTGAGAAGCGGGGTGAAGGGTGCGGCAGGGTGAAGAAGACAAAAACAGAGAGATAGAGAAACAGACAGGGATTGATATTTTTGGAGACAGATGTATAAATCTGCATGTCTTTGGCTGGCTGTGGTGTTATTGTGCTGCAATTATCAGAGATGTGGTCAGTAGTTCAATCTCTAATCAGGCGCGGTATTCGCCGCAGGGTTACAACTACAAAGACAGAAGGTTCCTGGACCTCACAAAAAAGAACAAAGAGATGAGAAGATGGACATTTTTGTACAACTGTACCAAGGTTGCTAAATTCCACTACATTCACTGAAGAAAAACAACAAAGCGCCATTTTAAAAAAGAAAAAAGAAAAGAAAAAAGAAACAGCACTCATCGTCGTGCTGAAAATATCCCTTGTTTACACGAGGCACATTCTCTCTGAAACCCATCTTGGCTTTTCTCATTAGAATCCATTTTGAAATGTGTGACAGCGCGTCAGTACCGAGATTACACAAAACTTCAAAGCGACACCAGTCTCTCTACAATGGACATAGAAAAAAGTCAGTAAAGCTAGGGCCATTAACTCAACATCATGAGCATGTCTCAGTGTACCTAAAACTGAGAGGTGCTTTATGTTGATGCCCAGATAGCCGCACTCTAGCCAGGCCTGGGTCGGGTTCAGGTCAGATTCCGCTTCTAAGTGGGTGGTGTGGGCCGGAGCATAGCGGCGTGTGGGCTGCCTTCTTTGAGCCCAAATCAGGGTCAGGTTACTCCTCCCTAAGGGGCAGAGGTATAACACCACAAAAAATACATCTCTGGTCTTTTTCATCATGTCCTAGGGCTTCCTAATCAGTTTCAGATGCCTCTGATTCAACACTCTGACTGGAATGTGCTCTGTGATGTTAGCAGTCTGCAAAAGTATTGCCAAAATATCAAACAAATAAACAAACAAACAAAAAGATCCTTCATGGAATGTAGAGGAAATGTTCTTTTATTCAGTTGCGTTTGAATTTTCAGATGTTCCGATGCTGTGTGCTTGAACTGGATGATGTCTGATAGAGCATTGAGCAATATGGGTGTTTGTTTTTTGTTTTCTATTTCTTTTCTTTTTTGTGTACATTGTTTCATTTTTCATGGACTCCACCTATCCAATCTTAACAAAGAACTGTGAAACACTGAGAATTGGAAAGCATTGTAGCATTGTGTGTGTGTGTGTGTGTGTGTGTGTGTGTGTGTGTGTGTGTGTGTGTGTGTGTGTGTGTATATATGTTAGTGTGCGTGTGTGTGTGTGTTTGTCTGTGTACGTGTATGTGTGTGTGTGTGTGTCTGTGTGTGCATGTGTGTGTGTGGTCTGCAGTGAAGATAGGACTCTTTTACAGGTGGACTGTCCCATAAAAGGTCCTGATAAGGTCAACACTCTCTTAATAGTCCTTCCTGGACAGAGTATATTATACTTCTTTTCTTCTCCCTCCCCCCTTCCTCTCCTCCACTGTCTGCATTGTTCTGCAGCTCCATCACCCTCTCAGTGGATTGATTATTCACTGTAGTAATGATTTCATGAGGCCGACATTCGTTTAGACTTCTAGACATTTATTAACATGTCAGTCACTGATACACCACAGAAAGCAGTTAGAGATCTCATACGCAAACACAACACACAGGGTAATGATGGACGAAGATGATCACACATGAGGGGATAGTACATAAGGCATTTATCCACAACGTACTGACTAGTCTCTAACAGAAAATACACTCTAGCCTAGACTGTGTGTCTTTGACCAATATCATTGATTATTGACATACCCGTCTCTGTTAGATTCAAATGAATTCAGAGAACCTTCACTAGAAATTTCAATAAATGAAACTCCAATTACACAACTGAGTCCAAGACAAAGAAGATGTCAAATATATTAAATGACATCTGGTTAGTGAATCCCATTCGAGGTATCGTTGATGTGTACACTTTTAAACTTGTTTGTCTGTTGATGCTTGCATAACGACTTTGTTCATTGCTCTTGTTTGCTGGCCTTCTAACTGGCATGTTACACATAGTCTCTTCAGAAATGTCAAACAAAGTGAGCACAGCATGATCATGAGGAGTCCTTTGGGCCTCTCTCTCTCTCTCTCTCTCTCTCTCTCTCTCTCTCACTCTCTCTCTCTCTCTCTCACTCTCTCTTCTTCACAAAGAGGTGTGGAATGATGCACAGGGGAGAGGAAAAGAAAAGAAAGACGGAAAAGAAAAGGAGGAAAAAGAAGACATCGATCTGATTCTGCAACATCATCCAGTTCACTGAAGGTCAAAGAAATTCCATTACTTTTTCTCCTCAGTCAATAGCCCCTTCCATCTCTTGGTCGCGGCCAGTGGCGCTGTCCTTCCCTCCCTGGAGGCTAAGCACCGCCGCTCACGCTCCGGCCAACCTGAGCTCAGGGTCAAAGGTCAAAGAGTAGGCTCCTCAGCCACAACTTTGGCTGTGTAACAATCAATGTCTGGGGAGTACAACAGTTTAATGGTCACTTCCTAGCTGTGTGCTGTTTGGTGGGATATCAGATCTAACTGATCTCTGGTCAGAAACGTATGAATTTGACAGACATTCATGTCATTCAAAGTCAGTCGATTCTTCAGTCGAGTTTTATTCATAATAATAGATCCAAATCACTGGACACTGTGTTTTTAATACATATTTTAAAGCATGAAATGTGAATGAAAGTCATATAGCTGATATAGATTGACACAATCCGGCTACATCTACAACCATGTTATGTTGTGAATACCCCATGACTCATGTGCTGTGGTATGTCGCTGTCCTAAACAGGCTCAGTGTTGTGGTCCCGCTAGGTTCCCACATTGCTACAACTGTTATTCACCATTTCGCGTGTTTTCAGATGGAAATGAGGATCCTCCCTGCTATGGTGGAGGTCCTGGAAAGGAACCTTATGTTCCATTTGCCAAAACAAGTCTCCTGATTTACTGGGTGGACCAATGGAAAGACAGATGGAATGAGTGTGAGTGAATGTTTACGTATGTGCCCTCTGTGTGTGCGTGTGGGTGGTGGTAGTGGTGGTGTTGTGTGTGTGTGTGGGGGGGGGGGGGTTGTGCATGGCTGTATGTGGACATGCTCATAGTGTTGTGTTATACAGATAAAATAAACAACCTTCTGTTTTCTTCCTTTAAAGTAAAATACATCTAATACTATGCAAAGCTGCACACATTTATATTGTGCTTACCTGCAGTGCTGATTTGCAAATCGGAGAGAGAGGGAGTGAGACAGGAGGAAAAAAAAGCAATGTTACCACAAATAGAGGACAACTCGGGGAAAGGAGTCGAAAACAAAAACAGGAGAGATAGGAAGTGATAAAATGTAAGAGAAAGGCATCAAGTCTCTGTACATTTCCTGTCATCTTCCACAAGCACTTTGATGTGATGGAGGAAAATTTCCCGCACAAGACGTAGCAGGGGACCTTCTTGGGTGATTGCACATTTTTTTCCTTATATCCTGCTCATGAAACTACCGCCTAACTTTCATGGTCAGGTGTAGGAGGCAACTTTCAGTTCAAACTGAAGTCACATCATATGCGGTAGAGCAAAGGCAGCACATGTGCCATGGTAATTGCCTTTTGTCGCTGTTCTCAGAGGCGAGATGCTTTTGATCAGCGCCACTGTTTGCTCGAGTTTGACAGATGTGAGGAAATGTACAATCCAGCGGGCTGTGGTACATTCAGCCCTCTTAATAGACCTGAGAGGAGTGAGCCATCTCCTGTGGTGGATGGACTGTGTGTGTGTGTGTGTGTGTATGTGTGTGTGTTTCATCAGTCCTGCTCCGCCCCAATAACCGCGGCATGCTAGAATGAATCACTTCTTCACAAACTCAAACACTTATCATGTCTGTTTGTGTGTGTGTGTGTGTGTGTTTGTGTGTGTGTGTGTGTGTGTATGTGTGTGTATGTGTGTGCTTGTGTGTGTGTGCTTGTCTGTTTGTGTATGTGTGTGTGTGTACCTCTGCTCTGTGTCTTGCTTGTGCTCCTCTATTCTTTTGTGTGCATGTGTGTGCGTGTGTGTGTGTGCGCATGTGTGTGTGTGTGTGTAAATAAATAAAGACAGATTCAATAACAGAGTGAGTTCAATAGAAAGAAGGGATTGAATTTGAGAGATACGATCCTCCCTTTTGAGCTTTATTTTGCTGTGTGCTGCTGCAGTATTGCAACTCTGCTGTAATGACTTGCAGGTGATGGGTGAGAACCCACAGTGGGTGTGAAGAGGACTTGAGTGCATGTTTACAGTGGTCAATGTTGTTTGATATCAATCACTCTTCTGGCATTGGAGCTGTGCATTTTCAGCATGTTGTTTAGAGCGGAATGGATGTTTTTGTTTGTTTGTTTTTAAATCATATAATTGGCAAAACTCAACTACCTCCAAGTGACTCTGACGATGTGATCCACAACGCACTTCTAATTATCACACGGAGACTAGACATATTGTTTGGCTGACAAGGGGACAATTCATACTATAGGCCTACAGGTTATAGTAAAGCAGATGTGTTAAAAAGGTTCATTGTTCCATATCAATACTTGTTTGAATGGTATACAACAACAATAGTAAGCAATGGTTGATCTAGGAAACAGGCCTTGCAACCATGGAATCAACAGCAATCTAGTTAACTACCCACCGTTATCACTGCCAGTTCTTTTTCAACTGAACTGTTTCCTTCCTGTGCTATAATGTATTTTATGTATCAACTTAATGTCTTTTCCCTTCATTGTATATTATTTTCTTTTGGAAGTTGATTGGGTTCCTCATCAGGAAGCTTGATTTGGAATGCTCAGCATAACAAGCATGTTGGGCTCGGTAGCTGGCCGTGGGCCTGGGTGGCCTGCATGGCAGAGATTGCGTGAGCTGTGTCTGCTCACAGCTCCTCCTGGATAAAGGTTAAATGGAGGAGAAAGGGGTGAAAAGGGAAAGCTCTGCTGTGGCGTAGGGAGAGGTACGGCACGTTAAAATCTCCTGGAATGTAAAAAAAATGGCATGTGCTCCTCCCAAACTTAGCTGAGAAAACATCGTTTGAAATGGCTTAGTTTTGAGGATGTGTCTATTACCCTTTTGTCCAGGGTGGGGCGGGTGTGTTTGATCGCTGTTCTCTGAGTGTCAGGGACGGGTTGCGTAGGGCTTAATGTCTGTCCCCTTCCATTACCTCCCCAATTTCACACACTATTGGACCAGGGCTGGGGGAGGCAGGGGCAGAGGCATTAAAATTTACAAGCTGTGCTTCCAGTCGATTCTAGAGCTTCTTATCTATTTGTCTGTGCTCTTCTTTTCAGAGTCAATTCCAGACAGTTGTGGAAAAAGTATTGAAACTCAGTACTTAAGTAAAAGTACAAATAACCAGAGAAATATTTATCTAGTAAAAGTAGAAGTACCACAATGACAACCTTACTTAAGTAAAAGTAAAATACATGGAAAATGTGTATGTACTTGTATGTGTGTGTGTGTGCGTGCCTGCCTGCCTGCGTGTGTATGTGCGTGTGTGTTTACATACGTGCATGTGTTTGTGTAGACACACGCAACAGTCTATTTTCTCTCTTCTTCATCCTTGTTTGCCAGTCTTGCGGTCTCTTTAGTACCTGCCTTGCTCCTGATTTGAGCTCACTCTCTCAATCAATACTCATGGCACAAGCATCGAGTGTGATAACTCCTGAAGGTGTGACCTGCTGGAGCGTCTGCCTCTGATCAGCCTCTCTCTGAAGGCAGGAGGCGTGCCCCCGTGAAACATCTTACAATCGATGCTTTTTTGCTGTCAGAAAAAGACTGCCGCATCATTACCGTTGATATTCCATAATGCCAAACCAATCATGTTTACAGATGAGACATTTACTGATTCAGAGTTATTATGATTTTCATACATAGCTATAAATTGTCAGTAAATGAGATTAATTACATGCACTTGCAGCAAGGAGAAGAGCATTAAAAGTGACATTCTTTAAGGCATTGTCAAAATCAATGGTATGTGGTTCTAACTCATCAAACAATGGCTGCTTTGTCACTCTGTGTGTGTGTGTGTGTGTGTGTGTGTGTGTGTGTGTGTGTGTGTGTGTGTGTGTGCGTGTGTGCGTGTGTGTGTGTGTGTGTGTGTGTGTGTGTGTGTGTGTGTGTGTGTGTGTGTTTGGGAGGGGATGAGTGTTTTGGCAAAAACAAGTGGCTGAGAGTTTCAGATAGCTGCACTGCTCTTCAGGGTGGACTGGCATGAATGTTTCAGCTCCACGTACACAATATATTTCAGAGCTGAGGAACTGCACCTGGTACACAGAGCCACAGATAATTCACCTCACAACACACATATTTTTACACTCTCTCTCTCTCTCTCTCTCTCTCTCTCTCTCTCTTTCTCAAAGAACATGCCTCTCCAAACAGCGAGCGGGCCGACATGAGGTAATGCATGCATACCCGTAATATATGCATGCATGAATTCATACTCGTGCCAAGGATATCAAGATCAAGTGGAGATCAAATGCTTTCGGGGGAACACTGAGCGCAAAGGACAAGAACATAGCTGATTGTCACAGATAGCTAAATAGGCCCTTTTTGCTAACACACGCTGGTCTGTGTTGTAATAGCAGTGTGCTGCGCAATCCTGCCCATATCGCCGTGCCAGGCAGGGAGAAGAGGCCTTATCTGGATACAGGGCGCTGTAGCTATTTTCTTAGAGGACGTCACTGTCATTATGTGGTCCAACAAACAAGATAAGGGCTTCGCTGAAATATGATCTGTCATGGCAGATCCTGACATGAGCTAGATGTGAGGCAGTGAGGGAAGGCAAAATCCCCGCTCTTGGATATATTTTTCCGAAAAGTGCTGCTGACTACTGCTGGAGATTCATGTGAGAGGAACAGGGTTCAAGGTTACGGTGTGCTTCCCTGCAGAATTTTCATGGTTCATTCTCATGGTTTCATGGATTTTTTTGTGTGTATTCATGTTCCTGACCTGCGTGTTTTTGTGTAAAGGGCTTAAACATAATACAGAGGGAGATACCCACACAGAGAAAGGAGAGAGAGAGAGAGAGAGTGTGTGTGTGTGTGTGTGTGTGTGTGTGTGTGTGTGTGTGTGTGTGTGTGTGCCTGTGTGTGTGTGTAAGTGTGTGTATTTGTGTGTCTTTGACTACACATCTGCATGAGTGGAAACCTCTGCTCCCCACCTGGGTTAAATTATCCAATGGCTTGTTTAGCTCCTTCCACCTGATGGAGTACCGAGGGCTTTAGTGCTGTTTAATGGCGATGCCCATCGGGATCTGGGACGCACCTGGGTCCTCTTCACTAGCACACAGGAGCAGAAAGAGCAGGATGAGGAGAGGAGGAGGAGGAGGAGAGGGAGATGGAGATGGAGGGAAATGCAGGCCTGCCCTGGCTATTTGTTATTCAGTGAACCGCATCGCCAAAGAAATGGATTTACTTGCCTGCCCTCCGCTAGAGGACTGAAGGTCGATAGCGCACCTCAGAGACGCGGCTAACCTCGCGTGCAATTGTTAATGCCCGCTTGCCATTCAGAGAGGAGCTCCGCCAGGAGACGAGGAGGGGCATGGAGCCGTGGTTCCACATGTCGGAGGGACAGGGGGAGACAGCCATGCCCTGGGACATCGGCGTTATTAGTCTTATTGTTGTTGTTGTTCTGTATATGCATGGGTGTTTGTGGCTCAAACAACAAACTAGAGAGGGAGAATGAATTAGAAAAAGCAACACAAACACACACACACACACACACACACACACACACACACACACACACACACACACACACACACACACAGACATTCAGAAAGCAAATCAGCAATGGAAGCTATTCACTAATGCACGTAATTTAATAGATAGTGTATTCTTAATGTTCATGTAAATGGATTGAGTACTTAATTCTGTCCTTGAGATTTTTTAGAAACATAGACCACATCATGTGTTAATGGGACCAACATGCACATCCACACGCATGACATCATTAGTTTGCGGCCCCTGTCCTATGGATTCATTAGCTTGATATAAACCCATGTAGTGCTTGTGAGTGCAAACCATATATGGGGGAGGTGAGCTAAGCTGAGCCAAATAGTATTTAACATGCTGTGCCCAGAAACCAGTCATGCATTTCAAAAGAAAGGGGGGGGGGGAGCAGCCACTGACATTTTGTTGATATTTGCACCTCCTTACCCAGTAATCTCAGCACAGTGAGAGCTGGACGGAAAGTGCTTCGTTCTGCATTCATTCTCCTGCTGGCGCTCTTTTTACTACCCCCCACTAACAGGTAACTGGAAAAAAATGAACATGTCACATTATTTTTATCCACTGTTTCTGCATAATGAATTATTGATTGATTACTGGAATTTGTATTTATCTTTTCCATTCTCTATGCCATATGAGGTGTCATGAAATTATCATTGTGGCATGGTCTCCAACTGTAAAAGCTAATAATTAGGTCATGTGGATGGGAATGGTTCCATCAGAAGCTAATAATTAGGTCATGTGGATGGGAAGGGTTCCATCAGAAGCTAATAAGTAGGTCATGTGGATGGGAATGGTTCCATCAGAAGTCATGTGGATGGGAATGGTTCCATCAGAAGCTAATAATTAGGTCATGACGTTTCCATCAGAAGGCTTATTTCACATTTTGGCTTCACTTTGCCAACTATGTCTTAATATGATGTCATATTTACTAAATAACCAAACACACCTGAATGCAAAGAGCCTCAAACAACCCTAAATTAGAGAGCCTGTGGGAGATGGATGGATGACTTCGAGAGAAAGAGAGAGAGAGAGGCTGGTTGCATCCCTAATCTTGATTTCAATACATTTCCACAAACCATTCCAATAACATTGGCCAGCATCTTACAGTAAGACCATGTCCTTTTGCCCAAATAACCCTTAAACTGAGATGTCATGGAGGCAAAACTAAAGTGGGATTCTACTACTCACACTTGCAGAGGGGCTTTTCTGACGTGCAAATATGTGGCAGGGCATGCCATTGCAGCAAGACTTTTTGTCAAGTTGTAATAGAAGTATCACAATGACCTCATCATCCTCTGACCCTGTTTCCTGTTCACAAGTTTCTTGGTCCTGACCCCACCACAACACATTTACACACACACGCACACACACACACACACACACACACACACACACACGCGCGCGCGCGCACGTGCACGTGCACGCTCGCACACACACATTCACGCATACATACACACACACACACACACACACACACACACACACACACACACACACACACACACACACACACACACACTTATAGATACAGGCTTACACCCATTTGCCCACAGACCTGTCCATAGAAACACTCCCACATTCAACCACAAGTTTGCATTTACAGTTTTTTACAATTGTTTACACACGTTTTCAAAACTCTGTGTCTATTTTTCAAAACTCCACACACAAAACCCACAACTGCTCACACAAAATGCAAAATGCCCCAAATCTCCAGCAAAATGACACACAACATTCAAAATGTCAAAAACACATGTTTAAAGAAAACATTCGCCTCACATCACAAACACTTTTGTCATAATATGACATTTTGGATACATCATGTACACACTGCTGCTCAAAACCTAAAGCTCTTCTGTTTTAGGCTTTCTATATGTATTTCCATACAAGAGTGAAAGTTACGGTATTAACAAAGAGAAGTTGAAATACACAGTAAAAATGCAAGCAAAAATAGTGATTTTTCCCAAATAATTTGCTGTTGTGAATACTACAGCAAACAAGAAAAAAAGCAAAGAAGAATACAGTGACCACCAGATGTACATGGAGTTTTTTGAAAACACTGATTTTGTTTTTTTCTAAAGACAAGTGTGTGTGTGTGTGGGGGGGGGGGGGTTGTGTACAGTATGTATTCATAGGCCTATAGACCCTTTCAACTGCAGAAACAAACAATTCTACAGTAAGCATTCCTAAGGCATTTCTGGAGGCACAGAAAAATGTATTGAGCTAATGGTACTGTAACATGGGGACAAACAAAAATAGAGTAAAAAGACAAATTTTACATAAAGTCAACTTTTTGTAGAACATTACTGTAAGCTAAAGTCCGATTACTGTATTTTCTCTATTTTCAAAGTATCTGCATTGGTTCTGAATACAGTTTTTACAATTGTTTACACACGTTTTCAAAAGTCTGTGTCTATTTTTCAAAACTCCACACACAAAACCCACAATTGCTCACACAAAATGCAAAATGCCTCAAATCTCCAGCAAAATGACACACAACATTCAAAATGTCAAAAACACATCTTTAAAGCAAACATTCGCCTCACATTACAAACACTTTTGTCATAATATGACATTTTGGATACATCATGTACACACTGTTGCTCAAAACCTAAAGCTCTTCTGTCTTAGGCTTTCTATATGTATTTCCATACAAGAGTGAAAGTTACGGTATCAACAAAGAGAAGTTGAAATACACAGTAAAAATGCAAGCAATATTGAAACCAAAAATAGTGATTTTTCCCAAATACAGTAATTTGCTGTTGCGAATAGAGTATTTTACAGCAAACAAGAAAAAAGCAAAGAAGAATACAGTGACCACCAGATGTAACTGAAAACACTGATTTTGTTTTTTTCCAAAGATAAGTGTGTGTGTGTGTATGTGTAGGGCGGAGGGGGGGGGGGGGGGGGGGTCAAACAAAAATAGAGTAAAAAGAAAAATTTTACATAAAGTCAACTTTTTGTAGAACATTACTGTAAGCTAAAGTCCGATTACTGTAATTATGTAATTTCTGTGAATATCTCGAGAACCGTAAGGTTTAGGAGGACCATTTTTTTTTGTATGTTGATCTCAAGGGGCCATGTCAACCCATTCCATAACCACTCATTTCATGTATAGCGCCACCTAGTTAAATACAAAAAAGTAAAAATGAGGTGTTGTAATCGCAGGTATCTGTGACCTAACATAGTCAAAACTGCACGAAATTGGAAGTGTAGGATCATTATGACATCCTCTGAATGCACGCCAAGTTTCGTGGAATTCCGTTCATGGGGGGCCACACAATAAATTAATTTATGTTACTATACACCAACTGGCCTGTAGGTGGCCGGAGACAGTTTTCTGTGAATATCTCGAGAACCGTAGGGCCTAGGAGGTCCACCTTTTTTTTGTATGTTGATCTCAAGGGGCCATGTTAACCCATCCCATTACCACTTATTTCATGTATAGCGCCACCTAGTTAAAAATTAAAAAGCAAAAACGTAGGTGTTTTCATCACAATATCTCTGGCTGACATGGTCAAAACTGCACGAAATTAAAAGTGTAGGATCATTATGACACCCTCCGAATGCAAGCCAAGTTTTGTGTACTTTCGTTCATGGGGGGCCTTACAATAAAACAATTTATGTGTACATTTAGTGACGTACACCAACAAGGATTCCCGGGACACTGAAAGACCGGGGTACATAAAACTTGGTGGGCATGTACCCCCACATGGATAGCATGGAACCGTCATTTTTCGTTTTGATCTGTAGCCCCCCCGCTGGACTGGACCCCCCGAAAGGAGGGTAGGGCAGACACAGTTCTCGGTGAATATCTTGAGAACTGTAGGGCCTAGGATGACCATTTTTTTTCCGTATGTTTGCCTCCAGGTGTCATGTTAACCCATTTCATGTGCACACATGTGCACAAACAGATACACACACACACACACATACATTCACAGTAATCATACGTATGACACATACTCACACAGTAGACATATGTACGCTTGCATGCACAGGCACATACGCAGGCACACACACAAGCACGCACACACACACACACACACCCACACACACACACACACTCACACACACACACACACTCACACACACACACCCACACACATAACATAAACATAACACAAACGAATCATGAATTTCTCAGAATTATGAACAGGCAAGATGGAGGTGGGGTTGTATAAAATTAATTTTACATGTGAAATCTATGAACTAATCATGTTTTGGTACTTGTTGTCTAGCAGATACCAGTGAGAATTGAGTGTGGATAATGCAATTTAGTGAGACAGTTAGAATCATATAGGCCTTTCAGCGTGATTTCTTTTTGTGGAAAAAATGTGCGGTCATATTTTGTACCGCTCTGCGGTACATCTAGTTTTCAAATTATCTGCATTGGTTCTGAATATTTCAACCGGAAATCCTCTAGGAGCAGATTGAAAGGGTCTATACCTATATAGAGAGTATATCTATTCATAGACCTATACTAAGGCAATGATTGGATGGTGTTCAGTAAAGTAAAGAGTGTTTGCACATGTGAAGAGAAAGAGTGAAGCACTGGTGATTTAGTGTGGCATTTTGATGGGTTGTGTTTGAAGAACGAAATCAAGTTACTTCCTGTTAGATTTTTGTGTGTTAGGTAGAAAATTGTGTGTGGTGTTTTGCAAAATGTGTTTTAGTCAATTGAAAACTGAGTCAAACACTGAGAATTAGTGTATGGTTTTGCAGATTTGGTGTCGGGTTATGATGTTTGGAGGACATATTTAGAAAATTGTGTGACAAGCAAAGATTTAGTGTGTAAGAAATTGAAAAAAAAATGTATTTCAACCGGAAATCCTCTAGGAGCAGATTGAAAGGGTCTACACCTATATAGAGAGTATATCTATTCATAGACCTATACTAAGGCAATGATTGGATGGTGTTCAGTAAAGTAAAGAGTGTTTGCACATGTGAAGAGAAAGAGTGAAGCACTGGTGATTTAGTGTGGCATTTTGATGGGTTGTGTTTGAAGAACGAAATCAAGTTACTTCCTGTTAGATTTTTGTGTGTTAGGTAGAAAATTGTGTGTGGTGTTTTGCAAAATTTGTTTTAGTCAATTGAAAACTGAGTCAAACACTGAGAATTAGTGTATGGTTTTGCAGATTTGGTGTCGGGTTATGATGTTTGGAGGACATGTTTAGAAAATTGTGTGACAAGCAAAGATTTAGTGTGTAAGCAGTTGAAAAAAACTGGAGTAACGGATAAACAAAGTTTACAGTAAAACTTCCATGTTTTGGACTAGACTGTTTGTGCAAATACTTCATCAAAGGAACAGAATCAGTGGAATTTCTTTTTTAAAAGAACATCCAGTGATCACTATTGAAGTATTGAAACTTTATCTCTCAACTGTGCTTTCTAAACTTTGTGCTTTGCAGACATTTTATTTACTTTGAAACTTTACACTCAGGGGGAATAAAGCCATTTGGGAAACACAAGAAAGTAGAAGAATGGAGGCAAAAAAGGTCACTCCTATGAGTCCTCGTATTAGGGTGATGGTCTGTCTGCACTGTCAGAGAAAGTTCATTTTGTCCTCTCTCTCTCTCTCCCTCTCATTCTCTGTGAGTGTGTGTGTGTGTGTGTGAGAGAGAGAGAGTGAGATAGAGAGAAAGTGAAAGAGAGAGGGAGAGTTTATGAGCCAAGCATTGTATT
>NW_027468630.1:23783964-23786464 GCF_046254945.1 Alosa pseudoharengus | reverse complement strand
AGTGGTACCATTTTGTTTTGTCATTTTCAAAAGTCAAAAGTCAGTTTGTAGTTTGTGTTTTAAAGGTTTCTGAGCAGACAGCACACCTTAGATAAAATGGAAGGCTATTCCATATGTTCCATAGTCCACAGCAACAGCTCAAGCACCCTCTAACTTAAACTCAAACCTAGATAACACTAATAAATGCCTTTATTTGGTGTTATCTAACCCTTGAAATATAGACTGGAGCAACTCATAGCCTTAAAAACAAGGAGTCAAATGTTACAATCCATCCTGAATTTCACCGGGAGCCAATGGAGTGCAACTTTTTGTTCCTAGTTAAAGCCTATAGCTACTGCGTCTTGGGCAACTTGTAGCTCTGAGAGTAATGTGTGGCTAATACCCGAATATAATTCATTAACAGTGCAGTCTAGAAAATTTCAAAGCATGGATCATCTCACAATCTTTTGGGGAGAGAAAATTCTGCACTATAACAATTATTCTTAGCTAATAAATTGCAGCACAGTGACATACATTTATCTGCTAATCACATTTTAGAGCAAAGTACTATAAAACTATACCACAAGGTTCTTAAAAACTACCGGTTGTGCATCCAAAGATAACAACCACTGTCTTAAAAATATTTCTCTCACACCATCTGCTGTGTCCCCTAGTCAAAGCGGGGCCTATCTCTGTCTCTCTCTCTCTCTCTCTCTCTCTCTCTCTCTTTATCAGTACGAGCAGGTGTTGTGTGGGGTAATGAGTGTGACTTATGTCACATTAGCGGAGTATCCATACCTGTGCTCCACAGGTGCAGATGAAGGCACTGATGTGTGCTGTGTCATGGTGTGGTGCGTGTTAATGCTGCCGTAGATCACTTAAGCCTCCATCACAGAGTGCTCTCTCTTCTTCTCTCTGTCTTTCTTCCTCTCTCTCTCTCTGTCTGTCTCTATCTCTTCCTCTCTCTCTCCCTCTCTATGTCTCTCTCTATCCCTCTGTTTATATCTCTGTCTATCTCTCTCACACTGTCTGTCTCTGTATCCCCCCTCTCTCTCTCCCTCTCTCACTGTCGGTCTCTCTCTACCCCCCAACCTCCCTCTCTCTTGTGACTTGTGTGTGCAGGGCATCCTTATTTCTACAGGTACATAATTTTTTCACACATGTACAAAATATTTCTACAGGTACGAAATGTCTTTGCACATTCAGAACTCCTTTTGCACAGCTGCAAAACTTTATTACACATGTGAACATCTTTTCACAACCTCTCAATATTAAAGACCCTATTTTGACTCCATACATCCTCCCCTATCTGTCTTTCTCTCTCTCTCTCTCTCTCTCTCTCTCTCTCTCTCTCTCTCTCTCTCTCTCTCTCTCTCTCTCTCTCTCTCTCTCTCTCTCTCTCTCTCGCTCCCTGTCTCTTGTGACTGTGTGTGCATGGCAGCCTCCTCCCCTCTCCGTCTCTGAGGATGCTTAGGGCCACTAGCAGACAGCAGTTGGGAGGAGGTTCTGGGGCTGTCATACGGACAGGGGTCTAGCAGGTAAATAAACAGATTATTAAGAACACTCCCAGACTGTCATGCTCCCTGCATAGTAACAGCCTCATTGGCAATGCCACCCAGAGAAGAGTTGGGCACATTAACTTCACTTAACTTCAGCTTCAGAATGAGTGCATGATTATTCTCTTAACTTCATATTCAGAATGAATATCTGTCAACTGTCCTGTTTTTTTCTGGGTTTCTCACATATTTGAACTTTTTTCTTTCCGTTTTAATATTTTCCCATAAAATATCTTGGGAAGAGATGGGGTGGGATCGGGACATGACCGCAGGTCAGATTTGAACCTGGGTCGCCGTGGGCACTTGGACCCGTGCGTGGTATGGGCGATGTAGCCTGTTGCGCCACAGCACCCCCAAATATCTTGTATTTTAATACTCTAATAACATCAGCCCTACCACCAGAGCTGTCCGTCTCTGTAGCCAACTGTTGTCCTGTTGCTACCCCCTTGCCCTTCCAGTGAAAGCATTGTTTTGCTTGCCTGAAGGCGACATTAAATGTTATAAGCCTATATAAGATAATGGCATGGTTTATGTGAGAACATGATTTGAGGCCAATCTGTAAGCAAAACCACGTTAGAGCTTGCTCCACACCTCGTTTAGCTAGTGCAGCAGTTTTGTAGTCCGAATTCTTGCTGTTAGAAGAAGGATAGCAACAGAAAATTAAACTTTGTGTGAGAAACCTGTGCGTGTGTGTGTGTGTGTGTGTGTGTGTGTGTGTGAGAGTGTGTTATCTGTTTGATCATTCAAAACATTTGATTCCTAATGAAAATTTACTTGTAATGTGGAATTGAATAAAGTATCTAAAATATGTGTGTGTGTGTGTGTGTGTGTGTGTGTGTGTGTGTGTGTGTGTGTGTGTGTGTGTGTGTGTGTGTGTGAATAATCAGAGACGTTTGCTTCAACATGAGAACTGTCCACTGTTTTACATAAAAAACTATTTTGTGGTTTCCTCTCACATCTGCATG